>NW_025933600.1:418777-429332 GCF_000764305.2 Hyalella azteca
TTCACACATAGCACTTGAGCACATTCACACATAGCACTTGAGCACATTCACACATAGCACTTGAGCACATTCACACATAGCACTTGAGCACATCCACACATAGCACTTGAGCACATTCACACATTGCACTTGAGCACATTCACACATAACACTTGAGCACATTCACACATAGCACTTGAGTACATTCACACAAAACAGTGTGAATGAGAGAGAGAGTTGTATGAGAATGACTCTGTAACTCTTAACATATTCCTGTATTTCTCAAACAACCAACAAAGACTTGACATCCACGTAATTTTCTGTTTGTTTTTTTTTACCGCCTTCTGTAATTGTGTGTTTTCTGCATACATAAAAATTATTTGTCTATATATTTTCCTAGTTGCTCTTCATATCATTTTATTTTTGTGATGAAATTGTAGTATAAACTTCTATATTGAATTATTTCATCAATTATAATTGTTATATTCACTTTTAATTGCAGTAAATACAGCATCGATACGACTCTCAATAATTTATTATTATCTTGAAACATAGCCCGTATCTGTTCATGTTCAGTCGTTGATGCACTACTGATATTATTATTGTTAATATTAATCAATATTAATCTTAGTTGTTCCAGTTTGCATGCATGTAACCGCAAACCTTCTATTGCACGTAACCCTGACCCTGCACAAATTATTAACGTTGTTTCCTCGCATATTTTATGCTGACACAATTTGCACGTATGCTATTTCTTGGCATTCGCCATTAACTGTTTGAGTGGAAAGCTGTTATTAGCGATTTTTCTTATTTTATCGGCAGCTTGATTTGTACTTGCTGGGGTTTTCAATCGGAATTGATTTTATATTCAAAAGCTATTGATAACAAGTTCATGATCACATGACTAGGAAAGCGATAGATTAAGCCTATATATACTATTCTATACCACACATTTAAACTTGATACACGTAAGTATAGAAATTAGAAGCAAACCTCGATCAGCTCGTATTGATATATCCTGTCTTTATGTCGGGACATTTTGGTTTAATTTTTAATGATAAAAATAAGACGCAAATTATCGCTGAATAAATATATGATTGCTTTAAAGACAGTTTAAATATAAGTTGTTGATAAGACAGTTTAAATATAAATTGTTGATAAGACAGTTTAAATATAAGTTGTTGGTAGCGCTCTCTGAGCGGCTGTTATCCTGTCTCTATGTCGGAACATTTTGGTTTAATTTTTAATGATAAAAATAAGACGCAAATTATCGCTGAAGAAATATATGATTGCTTTAAAGAAAGTTTAAATATAAGTTGTTGGTAGCGCTCTCTGAGCGGCTGTGGGGGCGGCGACGAGGACGCCAGCAGCTGGGAGTTATTATGTTATTTTAATTCTTTTAATTTTAGTACTAGCGTCTTCCAGGTAGGGCCTTCTTCCTTCAGTATAAATTATCGCGTGAGATATTGTTTGGCTGTGTCAATATATATTCATTGCTGTTAATGTCAATTAATTAACTTCCCTAAATTTTTGTATCATTTATATTTAAATCAAGATCAATATTTATATATTTATCTCAATATTTTATGGTATAATTCTACTGTTAGTGCTTAAAATGGACCGATTGTTGAAGAATATTCACCATATATGTATATATCTCTATATTTTAAGTTATAATTCTATTATTAGTGCTTAAAATGTATCGATTGTTGAAGAATATTCACATATACCTACGTATATATCTCTATATTTTAAGTTATAATTTTATTATTAATGCTTAAAATGGACCGGTTGTTTAAGAATATTCACCATATGACCTACATCGCCTGAATTATATTGCCATGCACAGCCCAGCGTCGCCTGCACTCGCTCGCCTCGTGCCAGGATTTGGACGACGATAACCCGTCCATGGGGAGCGAGGGCTCCCCCTCGCTGGATTGTATTATGAAAGAGTGCTTACGCTTCACTCTTGCTTGCATAAGTTCTGCTCACAGTTAAAAACCTGCCATGTACGATGGATTATTGATTTGTAAACGGAAGACCTGCGTAATTTTTCCGTATGTAGTAATCTCTATTCATGCATTTAACTTAAATAACTTATTTTTTACAAAACATTTCATTTTTTTGAAGTCATGTCATTTAAGTGTCATTTGATGTTGATAGCTCGGCCGTGCTGTGGTCTGTCGCTATATTGCTGCTTATGGTATCATATTGATGGCTTCGGTGGTGAGAATGCATGCATTCTTCTAAGAATTGTATTATTAATTAATGTTAATTAATTGTATACTAAAGTTAAGTGCATGACTGTTTACGAGCCATTCAGGTGAAGTCATACTTTATACATACCATTTGCTACTAGCCTTCGATTTGCCACTCCACGCCACCTGCTAGTTGCCACTCCATGCCACCTGCTAGTTGCCACTCCATGCCACCTGCTAGTTAGGGAGACCTATGGGGGGGTCAGGGCCCCTACCCCTCTTCCTGCACCTCGTGTGTACCCTCAGGTGCCCGGGCATGAGCCCCATACACACGCCCATGACCTCGCTCCCCACCTGCCTGCGTGAGTTACGAACTTGTCTAGTGTGGTGGATTATTTATTTATTGTATTGTACAATTTATTGTACAAAACAATTTATTGTATTGTACAATTTATTGTATTATGAAAAAGTGCTTACGCTGCCCACCTGCCTACGTGAGTTACGAACTTGTCAAAATTATTCATTTGTACACGGAGGACTTGTGCGATTTTCACTTGTTTTGCTTTGCGCATTCGATATTATAATACCTTTTGTTTACAATTTATTGTAATATTTAAAAGTATACTTGCATGCGTAACTTCTGCTCACAGTTACGAACTAGTCAAGTATGATGGATTATTTATTTGTAAATGGAGGACATGCGCGATTTTCACTTGTTTTATAAATCCAAGTTGTGCATTCAATATTATAGTATTTTTTTTGTTTACAATTTATTGTACGTATTATGGGAGATGGCTTACGCTGCACTCTTGCTTGTGAGAGTTCTACTCACAGTTAGAAAACTGCAAAGTATTGTGGATTATTGATTTGTAAACGGACGACCTGCGTAATTTTCCCGTATTTACTAATCTCTATTCATACATTTAACATTAAATAACCTATTTTTTACAAAATATTTTATTTTTTGAAGTAATGTCATTTACGTGTCATTTGATGTTGATAGCTCGGCCATGCTGTGTTCTGTCACTATATTCCTGCTGATGCTATCATTTTGGTGGTGAGAATGCTTGCATTCTAGTAAAGTGCGGGACTGTTTACAAGCCATTCAGGTGAAGTCATACTTTATTATACCACTTGCTACTAGCTATCGACTTTGCATTCCATGCCACCTGCTACTTGCCAGTCGATGCCACTTGCCACTCCATGCCACCTGCTAGTTGCCACTCCACGCCACCTGCTAGTTGCCACTCCATGCCACCTGCTAGTTACCAGTCGATGCCACTTGCCACTTGCCACTCCATGCCACCTGCTTGTTGCCACTCATAATAAAAAGATGTAACGCCACTATTACCACCCATCGACTTGCCACTCCATGCCACCCGCCACTTGCCACTCATAAAAAGATGTACTGCCACCCATACCGCTGTTCTCAGGTGACGTGGTGCCGACGATGTTGGACCAGGAGCTGGACCTGCGTGAGCTGCACGTCAGCCTGGACGTGTTGTCGCTGACGCTGCCACCGTCGCTGGCCACGCCTCTCTTCCCTCACGTCATACCCTCGTCTGCCTCGGCCACCCTCGCCCAGCAGCACCACTGCCACCGTCGCCGCCGCAAGAGCTCCAGCAGCGCCTTCTACAGGCAAGAAATTGTATTGTGTTGTTGCCCATGCTGGCTTAACGATCTTTCAGCCATTACACAATCCTGCCAATCTTCTAGCCAATACACGTATTAATTTTGCCTCTCTTCCTTTTCAATCAATGCATAAATAAATCCTGTAAATCTTTTAGCCAATACACGTATAAATCCTGACGACTTTTTAGCCAATAAACGTATAAATCCTGACGACTTTTTAGCCAATACACGTATAAATCCTGAAAACTTTTTAGCCAATACACATATAAATCCTGACAACTTTTTAGCCGATACACGTATAAATCCTGACAACTTTTTAACCGATACACGTATAAATCCTGACAACTTTTTAGCCAATACACGTATAAATCCTGACAACTTTTTAACCGATACACGTATAAATCCTGACAACTTTTTAGCCAATACACATAAATCCTGACCACTTTTTAGCCAATACACGTATTAATTCTGCTAATGTTTTTGCCAATACATGTATAAATCCTGCCAATCTTCCAGCCAATACACATATAAATCCTGCCAATCTTCCAGCCAATACCGTACACATATAAATCCTGCCAATCTTTTAGCCAATACACGTATAAATCCTGCCAATCTTCCAGCCAATACACGTATAAATCCTGCCAATTTTCCAGCCAATACACGTATAAATCCTGCCAATCTTCAAGCCAATACATGCATAAATCCTGCCAATCTTTCAGGCAATAAACATATAAATCCTGCTCATTTTTGCTCGTAGCCCATTCTTTTGACTAAGAAAGAAGAAATTTTTGTATATGAAAGGATTACTAGTATATCATTCATCGCTCAAATTGTTATTCCCCACTTTTAATTCCCTAATTTCATTCTTGTTGTTTTCCTACCTTCAATAAATAAACTTTTCTTCAGACTTAAACGCTGTGCAGTATTTGATTTTATGGTTTGTAGTGTAATCGTAGTTCAGAGTTATGCAAATTTCAAAATTATCTTATTTTACATTCATCTTCGACTACAATTAAAAATGTTGTTATTAAGTCGAATCAATTGTCACTTATAATGTAATGTGCGTATATAGCAGACGTATTGATCAGGTTCAGTGTGTGTTGCTATTATTAAGGGGACCGTACACGTCGAAATCTATTTTCTATATTTAGGGAAGGATCGTCTACAAACTTGGTACACATATGTAAAACAGAATTCTAAGACTTTTTTGTTCGTGAATTTTTCAAAAAAATGAAAGAAAACGTGAAATTCATAGAAAACGGCCAAAAAGGGGGTACTTTAGAAAAATACCTTCTCCTACAAATATCGTGCTACAACATCGAGACACGAATCATTCGATGCGTAAAGACCATATCTAGCGATTGTCGGGCCACTTTTTCAACTTTTTCTTGGTTCTCTTTTTATTATGATTTTTCTGAAAAATGTTGACTTTTCAAAAATTACCTCTATTTCCCCCCCTTTTTTCAAAACTATAACGAAATCGAAAAAAATGGCCTGACAATCTCTAGATATTTTAATTGCGAATCGAATGGTGTATGTCTCATTGCTGTAGCTTCAAAACTCTATGAGGAGATAGGTTTTCCGTGACAATAACTGTGAATGTTCACTAGGACAGGACAAAGTCGCGGGAGCATGCGAATACCCACTAAATGTAGCAAGGATACCAAACTAAACGTTGCTGGAGCTTGATTCCACTCGAGGATCCTGGGAGCAACTGCTAGCGCACCTCCCCGTGCGATGCCAGGAGGTGCACTGGCTCCAGCTGACCACAACACTCTCTTTTGTACTCTCTGGGCTGGTATTTACTGCCTATGTTAAAGTTAAAGAACCCTCCTCCCCCTCCTCCCCCTTTGCATCTGTAGTAAACGCAGGTTTCAACGTACAGAAATGGTTTTGGTACCGTTGAATGCGCCAGAAAAGCAGCTTTAAGATGAGTATTGTAACTGGAGAATGTTATAATTGGTCGCTTTACGTTAGACGATTTACTTTATAATTCCCGGCCGTGTAATTACTCCTTTAACTTTACTGAAGGGGGCCGGACACCCGCCACCCTTTTGGGATCTGTAGTGAATGCATAAATCAACGTACAGAGATGGTTTTGGTACCGTTAGATAGATCTGAATGTCAGCTTTAAGATGAGACTAAAAACCCGGAAAAGCCAAAATCCAAAATTTTGACGTGTACGGTCCCCTTAAGACTACACTCTTAGCTATAATCAATAATCATTTATAATGTAATGTGCGTATAAAGCAAACGTATTGACCAGGTTCAGCGTGTGCGTATAAAGCAGACGTATTGATCAGGTTCAGCGTGTGCGTATAAAGCAGACGTATTGATCAGATTCAGCGTGTGCGTATAAAGCAGACGTATTGACCAGGTTCAGCGTGTGCGTAAAAAGCAGGCGTATTGATCAGGTTCAGCGTGTGCGTATAAAGCAGACGTATTGATCAGGTTCAGCGTGTGCGTATAAAGCAGACGTATTGATCAGGTTCAGCGTGTGTTCGTCGTCCTCGCCTCCCCCGAGCTTCGTTCACCGTGGCCCCCACGACCGTGACGTGTTCGACGCCCAGCAGCTGCTCTCTGACCTCGACGAGTCGTGCGTATTACTTACTATTGTACCTCTACTGTATATAGTTCCTTTAAATAGTACTCTCGATCTGTATTACTTGTACTTGTGAAAAGTACTCGCTATATTACCTCTACTTGTATTACCTCTACGGTCGAACAAATGAATGGGTCCTATTGTACTTGTACAGTTAGTGATACTATCTCTTAATCGCAGAGAACGGACGTTGCACTGATACAACATTTACGGGTTAGGATGACTCACATATCGCAAAAGGTGTTTGCTATTTAGACAACGTTTCACTCATTTCTCACAGTGTTTTCGTAGCCGTGGGCCCACGTTTGATAATTCTAAGTCTCTGAACAAAGTCAGAGTTTGCGATAAATTTACAATGTTTCGTCAAATCGGGTTGCAGAAGCGTTTCTACTGTCCGACATTATAGCTTTATTCATGACCGCGCTGTAAACCTGATACTTTATAAGCGCACTGCTAATATCAATATCATTATTTGCCAATATCAATATCAATAAGTTTCATACTATTGTTGAAACAAATCCCAACGACTCCGCAAATATCTAAAAGATCCAATCAATATTGTTGTTTGTATTAAAGATGTAAATCTATTCCACTGATGACAATAAGAAGTCGAGCCTGTATAATACTCGTATTCTGCTGCAGTGTGGAGGAAAATTCCCGACGACTCCGCAAAGAACTAAAACATTTAATCAATATCATAGTTCATATTAAAGATGTAATTGTATTTCACTGATGACAATAAGAAATAAAGCCTGTATAATATTCTGCTGCAGTGTGGAGGAAAATTCCCAACGACTCCGCAAAGAACTAAAACATTCGATCAATATTGTTGTTTATATTAAAGCTGTAAATTTATTGCATTAATCGCAATAAGAAGTCGAGCCTGTCCAATACTCATATTCTGCCTCAGGGTGGAGGAGGACCCAATAGACCTGCTGCCGGAGGAGCAGCGTCTGGCCATCACCAACACCACGCAGCAGGTCACCCACACCCCTGCGACCTGAACCCTGTGCTGGACCAGTGCCATGAGTCTGTGCACGAGATCGACATCACCGAGTACCTCCATGTGAGGACATACCTGCATAAATGAGTACCTGGCTTGTCCAGAGTGTTGTGTAATACAATAAAATAGTTCTGGCGGGTCAGCGAGCCAGTGATGGTCGTAGAACTACCAGTGGCATTAAGTGCCCGGAATAACTGACCTATCACCCCCCTTCCTAGTCGACATTACCAGGATGGGCAATTACACACACGTGTGAGAGCACCTGCTCGTGTATACGTGTTCGTCGAGGCTGTTCCCTTATTGTGCCGTTGTTGTACCGTTGTTGTGCCGTTGTTGTACCGTTGTTGTGCCGTTGTTGTACCGTTGTTGTAACGTTGCTGTGTCGTTGTTGTACCGCTGTTGTGCCGTTGTTGTACCGTTGACGTAACGTTGTTGTCCGTTGTTGTACCGTTTCTCTTCCGTTATTGTACAGTTATTGTACCAATATTATATCGTTATTGTAGCATGAATGTACGATTAGGTTAAATAACTTTCTCGTTATTATACTTTGATCGTATCATTTGTGTACCGCTATTGTGCCGCTTCGCTCTTTATTGTAGCGAGACGTGTGAAGAATTAAAGCTGTCAGGACATTCACACCACTCACATTCTCTTGGAATATAACAATTAGTTGTCTGATATGTCGATTGATATTATTGGTGAATGCCAGCAAGAAAGGCGATTAATTAAGATATTCGCGCACATGATTGAGATCAGAAGATTGGGGCAAACTTGGCGACATTTTTTTCTTTTACTGTTGTGCTGTTATTGCTTAGAGTCGAGTAATTTCTAGGAGTCTGTAGCTCCTCTATGGTTTCTGTACTGTTCCTCTTCGTTGCTTTTCGTGCGACGCTGTTTACCCAATGAGACACCTACAGTAGGTAACTTGATTCCTTCATGATGTGTTTGAATTTTGTTCTTCATAATGCTAGACAGCTCGTTTCTGTTCAACTTTTTGATACGCTTAAATTGTGGAAGAACGTTTCTTTGATATCTCTTATACCAAATCTCTGATTCATTGTTTGATCACGTAGAATCTTCAATAATTTTAATAGATAGTACCTTGCCTTGTATTGAAGTATTAGATGAAATATCTTGTCTTTTTCCTTTTAGTAAATATTATTCCTGTTGTCTTATTTCTTTTACTAGGTAATAATGTTGCGATATTGCAGGCGATATGCGGACATATTCGCGACTTTTCGTTGCGGCAGAAAGTGGAAGAAACACAACAGCAGCAACAGCACAAATCCCCTACATCGACCTCTCCTCCGCGCCCAACAGACCCTGATAACTGGGACAAGCAAGGAACCTTGGAGCAAATGGAGTCCGTTGAGCAGCTCGGTCAGCTCGAGCAGAATCTTGTTCGACGAGCTAACACTCAAGATGAACAAAAATTAAAAAATTTCCCTCTCGAGGTTTCTGAAGAATCCGATACTTCTAAAATAGTCCCTCCCGCAGTCGAAGCTACAAAGAAAGAAATTCAAGAGCATTTAAAATTATGTCTCAAAGAAACATTTGAAAAAGCCTTACTTGATAGCAATTCCGGTGACACGCTCATCAAAAGCGCAGTTTTGGAAGGAGCTTCGAAGTCTTCANGGTGCACCTACAATAATGATTAGAATAAGAAATTTGTGGAATGTTAAGGGTATAAATATCACTTCTTTGTGGAGGGCGGCGCCCCTGGTGCTGGTGCTGCTGCCTCGCTGGTGCGTGGTCCTACATGTAATGATTAGGATAAGAAAATTGAGAAATGTTCAGGGGATAAATAATAATTATCACTTCTATGTGGAGGGCGGCGCCCCTGGTGCTGGTGCTGCTGGTGCCTCGCTGGTCCGTGCACCTACAATAATGATTAGGATAAGAAAATTGAGGAATGTTGTATTGAATCCACCTACAATAATGAATAATGATTAGAATAAGATACGTGCACCCACAATAACACTAATAAGATTATTAGGATAAGAAATGTGAGGAATGTTAAGGTATAAATATCGCTTCTACGTGGAGGGCGGCGCCCCTGGTGCTGGTGCCTGCACCTACAATATCAATAATATGATAAGAAAATTGAAGAATGTTCCCTGGGAGGAGGGTATAACTTTTTACCCATGCTGAGCGGAGTAATAGCGGAGTAATATCTAAAAACCTGTTCATTATGTAGAATACAAAATACATCATTAAAGAAAGACAGGGATTTACTGGTGACGATTTATTCATTGATTTATATCACTGCACTTATTCCTCTCAAGTGCCTGTTTTGAAATAGCTAATCAAGTTCAAAATGAAATGAAAGTGAAATTCATCCATTATTATGATTCATTCTTATCTCTATGCGTTCTTCATTATTCGCTGTTTATTCATATCATAATGCACAATCTGGCTTATGTGTTTACTAGACGATTTTGAATATTTTCTTAACGATAAGCATTTATTAATCTTACCATGACGCGCTCGACTCATATCTGAACAACCACGAGTTGGAGCAAAATTGAATGCGTAATTACGTATAATTCATCACAAGCGTGGCCGAATTTTTTTGTTTTGATTTACCGAGTCTAACTCGTCCTCCCTGCGCAGGGCGCGTCCGGTAAATTGCGCCACTCTACCACCAAGAGGTCACTCAAGCACCAGGTAGCGGCGTGCTCATTCATTATTCATTTATTTCGCCAATTTCGCATGCACTCCAACTTCTCGACACACCTTACATTATGTGTGCTCTCCTAGTTTATAAACGCACCTTTAAATTTCCTTTGCATTTCGAGTTTATGAATGCGCCTTTTATTTTGCAGGCACTTTAGAGTTCTTGAACGCACCTTTCAATTTCCCTGTACATTTAGAGTTTATGAATGCATTTTTTTATTTGCATGCACTTTAGAGTTTTTGAACGCACCTTTCAATTTCCCTGTACATTTAGAGTTTATGAACGCACCTTTTCATTTTGCATGCACTTTCGAGTTTTTGACCGCACATATCAATTTCCCTTTGCATTTCTAGTTTATGAACGCACCTTTTCATTTTGCATGCACTTTCGAGTTTTTGACCGCACATATCTATTTCCCTTTGTATTTCTAGTTTATGAAAGCACCTTTTCATTTAGTATGCACT
>NW_025933600.1:429614-451793 GCF_000764305.2 Hyalella azteca
GAGCACATTCACACATAGCACTTGAGCACATTCACACATAGCACTTGAGCACATTCACACATAGCACTAGAGCACATTCACACATAGCACTTGAGCACATTCACACATAGCACTTGAGCACATCCACACATAGCACTTAAGCACATTCACACATAGCACTTGAGCACATCCACACATAGCACTTGAGATCCCTGAAATTTCACTAAGTAAATCTAATTAATTTCAACATACGAGTATATATTGATTGAGTTTAAAGCCTGTAATACTCGCACGTTCATATCTCTATTTATATTGAAGTATGAGGGTTTCTGATAATTCATATGAGGGATTATTCATAAAAAATATATTCTAAATTAGAGGCAAAATTAACCCCGAAAATTTTCTTCTAGTCGGTTGACCACTTGCTCTGTGTTGGCGAACAATAAACTTGATTCTGAGCATGCAGTATCCTGTTTCATACTCTCCCTAATTTCGGTGTACATTGACATCTTGTAATGCAGCATTAGCTAACGATCTTTACAGCTGGCTAGTGAGAACTTATATGAGTTAGAGGTGTATGAGAAAGACACTGTAACTTTTAACATATTCGGGTATTTGTCTAGCAGCCGACAATGACTTGACATGCACACGGGAAAAGAAAACACGGGGCATTCGCCATTTACTGTAAGAGTGGAAAGCTGTTATTAGTGATTTTCTCATTTTTTTCAGCGCTTAATTTTTACCTGTTAGCGTTTTCAATTGGAATTAATTGGATGCCCAAAAGGTATCGATTTCCAAGTTCATGATCACTTGACTAGCAGAGCGCAAGATTAAGTCTGTTAAGTCTATATATACCCTTCATCATACATATACATATACATATACATCACGCATTTAAACTTGATCACGCTATATAGTATAGAAGCGAATCCAACCTATATAAATATAACCTGTCTTTATGTCGGGAGATTTAAGTTAAAAATTTAATGATAAATATAAGACGTGAATTTTTTTATCGCTGAGAAAATATATGATTTGAAGACAGTTTAAATATAAGTTGTTGGTAGCGCTCTCTGAGCGGCTGTGGGGGCGGCGACGAGGACGCCAGCAGCTGGGCCGCCGTGGGCGACGGGGGCGACAGCTGCGTGGGCGACGATTTCCCTGACGCTGACGACCCGCTGGACGCCAGCATCGAGTTCAGATCTGACGTCAGCAGCGTCGGTACGTTGAATTTATTTTATTTTATTATTCCTTTATTTATATTATTACAGCATNTACTTGTAAATAGTACTCTCTGTGTTACTTGTACTTGTAAATAGTACTCTCTGTGTTACTTGTACTTGTAAATAGTACTCTCTGTGTTACTTGTACTTGTAAATAGTACTCTCTGTGTTACTTGTACTTGTAAATAGTACTCTCTGTGTTACTTGTACTTGTAAATAGTACTCTCTGTGTTACTTGTACTTGTAAATAGTACTCTCTGTGTTACTTGTACTTGTAAATAGTACTCTCTGTGTTACTTGTACTTGTAAATAGTACTCTCTGTGTTACTTGTACTTGTAAATAGTACTCTCTGTGTTACTTGTACTTGTAAATAGTACTCTCTGTGTTACTTGTACTTGTAAATAGTACTCTCTGTGTTACTTGTACTTGTAAATAGTACTCTCTGTGTTACTTGTACTTGTAAATAGTACTCTCTGTGTTACTTGTACTTGTAAATAGTACTCTCTGTGTTACTTGTACTTGTAAATAGTACTCTCTGTGTTACTTGTACTTGTAAATAGTACTCTCTGTGTTACTTGTACTTGTAAATAGTACTCTCTGTGTTACTTGTACTTGTAAATAGTACTCTCTGTGTTACTTGTACTTGTAAATAGTACTCTCTGTGTTACTTGTACTTGTAAATAGTACTCTCTGTGTTACTTGTACTTGTAAATAGTACTCTCTGTGTTACTTGTACTTGTAAATAGTACTCTCTGTGTTACTTGTACTTGTAAATAGTACTCTCTGTGTTACTTGTACTTGTAAATAGTACTCTCTGTGTTACTTGTACTTGTAAATAGTACTCTCTGTGTTACTTGTACTTGTAAATAGTACTCTCTGTGTTACTTGTACTTGTAAATAGTACTCTCTGTGTTACTTGTACTTGTAAATAGTACTCTCTGTGTTACTTGTACTTGTAAATAGTACTCTCTGTATTACTGTACTTGTAAATAATACTCTCGATCTGTATTACTTGTACTTGTAAATATTACTCTCGATCTGTATTACTTGTACTTGTAAATATTACTCTCGATCTGTATTACTTGTACTTGTAAATAGTACTCTCTGTATTACCTGTACTTGTAAATATTTACTATTTAGAGAAGCTTCACTGATTTCTCAGAGTGTTTTTTCGTAGCCGTGGGCCCATGTTTTGATAATTCTAAGTCTCTGAACAAAGTCAGAGTTTGGGGTCAATTTATCAATGTTTCGTCGAACAGGGTTGCAGACGCGTCTCAACTCTCCGACATTATAGCTTAATTCATGACCGTGCTGCCAAATCTAATAGTTTACTAACTCAGTTTATAAGAGCGCTTCATCAACGGGTTCAATCAACGCAACTTCGCACACATCAAATAACCTCACTGTTCCAGTTATCCCGGAAAATTCTGAAAATAACTAATCTTTTTTCATCTATAACAATATCATATCAATATCATATCATATCGTCTTGTTATCATTGGAATTGAGTTTTGTACCTATTATTTTGCTGAGAAGCTTTTTTAGCTTATATGGGTGTTTACCTGGAAGCCTTGCTATTTTATTTCACGTCTCTTTTTGTTTTTCATTGTAACGTGTGCTCCTGTGTGAATAAATAAATAAATCAATCAATCATATCAATATCATATAAATGCCATGGCAATATCATATCAATATCATATGAATGCCATATCAATACCATATAAATGCCATATCAAAATCATATCAATGTAATTAAATAGCAAACTATTGCTAGAAAAATTTCCAACGACTCCGCAAACAACTAAAACATTCAATCAATATTATTGTTTATTTTAAATATGTAAATCTATTTCACTAATCATAACAAGAAGTCGAGCCTGTGTAATACTCGTATTCTGCTGCAGCGTGGAGGAAAATTCCCAACGACTCCGCTAAGAACTAAAACATTCAATCAATATTATTGTTCATATTGAATATGTAAATGTATTCCACTGATGACAATAAGAAATAAAGCCTGTACAATACTCGTATTCTGCTGCAGTGTGGAGGAGGACCCAATAGACCTGCTGCCGGAGGAGCAGCGTCTGGCCATCACCAACACCACGCAGCAGGTCACCCGAAACTATATTAACTTAATGTATTTTTACGAAAAAAATTATTATCATTTTGAAAATGAATTATAAAATTTATTATTTTAATTAGTTTTTTATTTATTTATTATCGCGAAAAAAATTCGTTACGGGAAAAATATTTCATATAAATATGTGAAAAATATTTGAAACTGATAAATGTGATATAAAAAATATTTTAGATAAGTTCAAAAATGTGTGCAAGCATTTTTCTTTTAAATAATCTTGTTATTATTTTTTATCTTGAATTTAAATCTTGATTAAGAGTGCAGTTGTGGTCTGTGTATAAGCACTTTCCCTGAATATCCGTGAGCTGTATAATAATGTTTGTGATTAATGATAATAATACGTGCTAAGTAAATAATAAAGTGAATTATGTGTAATAATACGTAAATAATAAAGCGTATTGTGTGTAATAATACGTAAATAATACAGTTACTGTTCAAAATAATACGTTAATAATAAAGTGTATTGTGCGTAATAATACCTAATAATACGTAAATAATAAAGTTTATTGTGCATAATAAAAGTAATAATACGTAAATAATAATGTGTATTGTGCGTAATAATATGTAACAATACGTAAATAACAATGTGTGTTAAATGCGTAATAATACGTAAATAATAAAGTATACTGTACGTGCAGTTATCGTTCGTTTAAGTGAACTGTACATAATAATACGTAAATAATAAAGTACACTGTACGTGCAGTTGTCGTGGCTGGTCCTGGACGAGGTGTGTGCCATAGGACTGCAGGAGCTGCCCCTGACGGAGGCGACGGTGACGCGCGTAGTGCAGCACGTACGACGCTCCCAGCACTGCCCCAACGCTGCCCTCTCCCTCATACCGCTGGACTTTGTTACCGGCGGTACTACTGCCAGGGATGTCTTCATGCAGGTCTGCCTTCTGTCCAGTCACAAATTGACGTGTCTTTGACGTGTCTTCATGCAGGTCTGCCTTCTGTCCAGTCACAAATTGATGTGTCTTCATGCAGGTCTGCCTTCTGTCCTGTCACAAATTGACGTATTTTCATGCAGGTCTGCCTTCTGTCCTGTCACAAATTGACGTATTTTCATGCAGGTCTGCCTTCTATCCAGCCACAAATTTTCATGCTGGTGCGCCTTCTGTCCAGTCATTCACTAATATATATTCATGCTGGCGTGGCTTCCGTCATTTTAGTTTGAATTATCGCCGTTAAAATTGGAGGCGAGACTTTCGGGGTTTTAAGGCGAGACTTTTCGCTTTCCTGAGCCGGAGTTTGACCAGCTGAGCGTGTACCATGGCTCGTACAGACTACACAAGGGTCTATACAGATGCAGTATATATACAGATTATGTAGTCTATTATTATGCAGTCTGTATATATATACAGACTGAAGGGTATATTGCCTGGGCAGGAGTTTGACCAGCTGAGCGTGTACCAGGGCACGTACAGACTACACAAGCTCGGCCCCCACCACATTCTGGTGCTGGGCAACCGCCACCGCACCCGCCACCTCGCCTCCGTTGTGCCGCCGCTCGCTCCCCTCACCACATGCCCTCTCTCCTCCAATAAGTACGTAGCAGGTTATATAATTCATTCATGAATCTATTAGAATTATTTTTATTTTGCGTTAACTATTCTAGTGGTTATTAGTTTTCTAGTCATAATATCTACGACTATAAGAATTATTTTTAAATTGAATTTTTAATCTTTTCTTATCTTTCTTAGGTTTCTCGTCATAATGATTTCATTCTCAATCACAATTATATATGTCATTATCATAAATATTCATTAATTGGTGGTGATTCTTGAGCATATGGCTTCAAGAAAAATTTGATTTATATCAGCCATCGTTTGCGATGAATCATATTTTAGGAATTTTTTTTTGCTCTATTGCACTCTTTTATTTTTGTGGCTTGGACAACGCTCCCGCCTCTTACTTAATTCACCTTAAATAGTGAGCTAACCTGAATTAATATTCATATGACTATTGTATCATTGTTAAGAACTAAAGCATTTATATAATTATATAATTGATGCAGGTTGTAATTAATATTCCTATGACTGTTAGCACCTGGATAAGAACTAAAGCATATAATAATTGATGCAGGTTGTCCCCGCATGGCCCCGCTGTGATGCCGCACCCGAGCCCTGGCAACCTGCAAGACCTGCTCGCGTCCTGCCCCGACCCAGCCTTCCCCCTCGCCAAGTCCTTCACCACGAAGGCCAGAAGTCCTCCAGTCCTGCCAGGTCCTCACGAGGAGTCATCGCCCACCAAACTCCAGCGCAGGGTCTCCTTCCACACCGCCGGTGAGGGGGAGGCGAATAAAATAAATAATAATTCATGGCCACAAATCAGGGATTTTTTAGAATCGGTTCATTTTTAATTTCTTCATTTACTCGAGATTTAAATCACTTATATCGTCAGGCAATTTGCGTAGTTCTCACTCAAGTTTTCCGTCGGCGGCTGGAATGAAAAATTGTATTTGCTATCAACTAATGCAGTAACATGCGATATAGTTGCAGAAAATTTCATATTAATTTAGTGCATTTGATGGAATACATTAGGGCTTTTGTATCAGTGAAGTGAATCTTCACTTGTAGATTTCCTTAATCAGAAAGGACTTTGTGTGCACCTGTTCAGTCTTATAACATTGTTATAAGTAATAATTCAAGTGATAATTATTATACTATGACTGAACTATTAGATAAGCTTGTTAATTATTTTTTAGTGCAGCACTGACCTGTTTCATGTGATAATTATTATACTCTGACTGAACTATTAGACAAGCTTGTTAATTATCATTTAGGTGAAGCACTGACCTGACTGTTTCATCCATAATCATACAAGTTTGTTGATTATCTTTTTGTGAAGCACTGACGTGACTCATGCATAAGTTTGTTTGGTTGTCAGAGGCCGAGGAGAGCGTGGAGGACGTGGAGACAGGCAGCGCTGCTGTGGAGACAGGCAGCGCTGCTGTGGAGACAGGCAGCGCTGCTGTGGAGAAGCTCAAGTGGGCCAAGAGACGTGAGCGCAAGGAGAGGAGAGACTCGGAGCGCCGAGGCTCCATCTCCACCTCAGACTCTGAAGACCAGAACGGTGAGTACACTCCCGTAACTGTTTCCTCCTAACTAATTCCAGTCACAAGGTCAGGATTATTCCAACTATATTTGTAGCGTATTTTATCATTTACGGAAAATATGCCCTATACTATTGTGCTCGTCATGTCCGTCTGTCCGTGACTTCACGTTTTCGTCGACGACAAAATGCCCTCTCTGTCACTCACTGCAGTGAGAACTGAGTTATATGTTTAGCGCATTTTCTAATTTATGAAAAAAAGGCGCTATTGTGCTCGTCATGTCCGTCCGTCCGTCTGTCCGTGACTTCATGTTTTCGTCGACGAGAAAATGCGCTCTCTGTAACTCATTGCAGTGAGTACTGATCTAATTTTTTAAACATTTCATCTTTGCTCAAGGAGCTGAGTGGTAAATTAGATCAAGATTGAAGCAGCAACTGAGGGATCTAATCCAGTAACTTGGGCAAATTCTGGTCGAAATCGGCAAAGTGTCCAGGGCCTATACTTTCAAAAAAAGTTAAGAGATCGTAAGTTCATCAGCCAATCATGGACGGCCTTTCGAGCAAAATCATAGACAAGAAAATAGAGCGTAAGTACTTACGTTCACTTGGCGAGTTTTAAAAGTAGGGCCCCTGGTGGATAAGAATCGGCATCTGGTCACCATCGCTTAATCAAAGTTGACCCAATCCTATTATTATTAGAATATTATATTATATTAGAATATTATATTATAGAAGGTTGGTTTGGTTACGTGCTGGGCTAAAAATGAGTCTTACTCCAACTCCATCCATGAACAATGACGTCGTTGACTTTCATCTCCAGTATATAATTTATCTATCCAGTCAATACCAAGTTATTTAAAGATAGTTAAAGTTAGCTATCATCAACATACTAGTATTTAGTTTAATGGCATTCCGTGAACTATTTGATCGTTATCCAAGCGACCGTTTGGTGGTCTCTGAAGAAATGTATGAATAGGATATCTTCCGTTTCCCTAGTATGAGTTTCTAGCGTAGCAGACCCAGGCCATATATGAGCGCCGCCTTGCAGGTTCAAAAATCCCTGTTATTTGAATAGAGTTCATATTCTAGAATGTTAGAAAAAATGGTGAAAAAACGGTCCCACTGGCGTTCTAGTATATAGCCGCTCGCCCCGTGAAAATGAACTGTTTCGCCGTTTTTATCAGGATGTTTTACGGATTTCTAGTGTTAAATTAGAATTAAAACGGCGACGCGGTGTTTCTCTTCACGTGCCGACCGGCCACTGAAACGCCGGTTATACCGTTAACGGTAATTTTTCTAACAGTGTACTGCCTCGTTTGCTAACTGGCAGTCTGCAAACAACTTGAATTTTTGAACCTCGTAAAATCATTTTCATATTAAACAATCATCTTTTGATTTAAGTCTAACTGTAGGAGAGGACGGAGTGAAATACAAATACAATACAGTGAGACTCTTGAAAAATCGTCGTCATTTTAAATAAATACTCTCATCTTCGTCTTACATTAAAATTCTGTAAATATTGCCGGAAATGATTAATTTAGTCGCAGTTAGAAATTTTATTTTATTAGCGCAAGCGTTAGTTAAACTTAGGGTACATTCATTTGGATGAATTTAAAATGAAAAACAATGTAATTGTTTACAATATTGATACGCTGTAAAATTCAAATCAATTTAAGCACTGGAAGATAACTGATGCTTTCAAATATTGACGTTCTGAATTGAATTGAAATTGAAAATTGAATTGAATCTGAAATTGAAAAAAACGTTCTAGAATTCCAAATTTAGGCTGTGAATTTTTTAGTCATTGGTACTCGAATATTGACACTGTAAACCTTGGAGTTTCGAGTTTACATAATTAAAGTATTCGTAGTCTCTACCTATTAGAACGGTTTTCTAGTAAGCCTAGAAATAAAAAGAGGCTTAGATATAGCAAGAAATGGAACTGAAATGATAGGGTGATAATTAGATACTCATTACTCAACCATCATTACACAGTGTTTAGAGGACGAATTTGATTTTTCTAACATTTATTATGCAAATAAATTTTTAAAATGCTCGTCGTGTACGAAAGTGTGAAGCGAGAATAATTTTTTTAATTCACTATCCTACAATGTTTTTTTATGTGTAAAATTGCCCGATCAATTTGTTTTTCAGTATTTCCCAAATAAAAAAATTCCACAGTAGCGGCAAAGCCGTTTAAATTTGCAAGAAAAAAAAAGCTAAATTTCAGCACAATTTTTACTATAATACTAATTTTTCGAAAGGTAACCTATAAGTTATTAAGGCAATAATATTTACTTAAATATTAATTAATCAGTAACAAAATTTGGCTCAAATCGATTGATGCTATGAAGTTCTTCTAGCCTACCAGCCCTCCTACCCTCTTCCTTACACCTCGGTTACACAACTTACACAATTTAGTGGTTACACAACTTACACGATTACTCAACTAAAAAATGTTTCATTATAACTTAGAATTTAGATTATAATATTGTAAAAATGTTTTTCATAGAATTTTTGAACAAAACATAAACATTTCATTAAAACATTGATTTTTACAACTGAGGCATCAAAAAATTTGTCAATTCACAAAAGTTTGAATCGGACAATAGATCCAGCAGCACAATTTTTTCAATCATCTTCGAAAAGCAACTTTCCCTTTAAGTATTTTTTTTCAAACTGCATCAAACTCGTCAGATGAGCACAGACTCCGCTTACAAATTCAAGACGCCTGTAAATTACGGACGTTATGCCAAAGAAAAACATTCGATTAAAAGTGCTACCATTTGTGTTCAGTGGACACAGTTTACTGCCTGCCGGAGTCAATAACCTAGTCTTTTGAAAATTATTTAATTAATATTAACGAGAGTAAATAGCGCCTCGATACTCAGCTGTTGAAAGAAGTATTCGTATGTCTGATCTCAATTTGCGTCTCACATCTTCAACCATGATCTAATGTATAATATAATAGCATGAATTAACACAGTCTTAAATTCAAAAAATACTCGTGAAATCATTATGACTTTTAGCAAGAACCATATCGCTGAGCACTCATTCAGTGTCGATAATTTGAGATAGTGTCCGTGTCGTAAATTGTGTCGTAAACCCGCCATGATGTTCAGAATTCAGCACGGCACGCCACGCATATCCTGAATAAGATATCTAAGTTGTGGGTATTGGCGACATGGTCGAGGTAATCGTAGATTTCAGGCAGCGGTTGGAAATACATGTGCTTCATGGTGGGATGGTTGCCGGATGAGACGAGTTCTATCTTGCTCTGGCTGGGGCAGAAATGATTTGTTGGCGTCATCGCTAAGTCGTAGTCGAAATCAAAGCTGTCGATGAAGGCGGCTGTCTCCTCGACTGTTAATTTTTGTATGCACTGCCACAGTCTTAACATGATATACACAACGAAATTTCTTATGACTGATTTCAGGCATGATGAAAATATAGATTTATTATGTTCCGTTATTCTCAAATTAATTTTACGTTAAATACCAGACTGCCAATCTCTACGCAACTCGAAATATTTGTTAGCAAGTGTAACAATTTTAAAAGATTTTGCTTTAAAATACTAAATTAAGAGAAACAGTTATAATTGATGAATTTACGAATGTAATGACCGACGACGATTGAGAAAGTTACCTAGTATTGTTCAGTCAGCGATAAAATTGTAATTTACTTCTTGGATATATTTTTCAGAATCAAACCTGTTTCGATTGAGAATATTTTTCATCCTCGTTATGTGCAAAAATTTGAATGAACGTGCGAGCTGTTTTCATTAAATGTTTTTTTTTTGCGGTCAGGTCACTCTTGTTTTAAAAAACACTATCATATTTTATTCGAATTGGAAAATTGAAAATGCAAAATTTAACGGGTGCGCGTGGGTTAAAATTTCATTAAAAATTTAATATTCACCATCATCAGAAAACGGTGAAGGCTTCTTAGTTCCCTAGTCTATATTTTCTCAGGAGAACGTTGGACGGATTGGAAACTAATAAGTAGTCTATTAGAGAGTACCTTGAATTAAATGCTAATAATATTTTTCAAGACCATCAAAGTTTTTTTAACACAGTTTTACAGTTTTACAATTTACACGGAGGTTATTCAAAAGATTACGGAATTTTATAGTTTATAAAGTTTTCAGGTCTAAATTTTATACCCAAGTTTTGCGAAAAATCACAGTTTAACTTCCTTGGTCATTCTTAACATTGAGTTTTTACAGTGGCTCACGTGCCTTCATTATATGACTGGCGTTATATTTGTTGATTTTATTATTGGTTTTACTAAGACTGAAATATATCTTTATTTCCTGATCACATACCGACAAACAGTAACTTTCATGACTTTTAATGGAAAACCATGCTTCATTATACATCCACTTATCAATGAGCAAAATATTTTACATGTGTCCATTGACTTCACACTTACTTGTCGGTTAGGAGAAATAATTGCTGAGTCACTTGTACGTAGAAAGATTCAAGGCGTGATCCGAGACTTGAGTGGCACCAGCATGCCACTGTTCCAATATATACCCATGATATACATACCCCTGAACCGAAAAATTCTAGTTATTACTGCGTATTGGCTGTGCATAGACGATGTTTCGTTACGTTGTGTGTTTTCCTTTTCTGATTGGAAGTGCGGCCGTGACTGTTGAGTCTACCGAATCCTGTGTGTAGTCGTTCAAAGCAGCAAAATACTGTGATTGAACTACACCTTCTACGTTCAAGTTACTCACGCTGAACCTACGAGTTCCTAAAGAAACAAATGGTTAAGGTGATGTTTCCATTGCATTGGTAGGCGCATAGAACTGCTCTTCGTTTCCAATTATATAAACAAAGAATGGGTCTGAAACCGAATAATTCCTTGTTTTGATTTTAGCGTGACAAAAGTTCAAGTTCACGTATTCAAACAGGAGCTGAACTGTTTGTAGGTTTGCACAAATTCAATCAGGAGATGCCGATTGGAATTCGAGTAAACGAAGACGAGAGTGGCAGAGTCGCTTTGTCCTAGCCGGCCATCAATTATTGTTCAAGTTGTTTGTTGTTCAATTATTAATTGCGGCTGCAAAGCCTGCCTATATGCGAGTTAAGGTGATAAGATATACTGCGTCCTTCGCACGAATTAACTTATGGTTCAGTCCTATAAGACCTTAAAATTAGACGGTTTTACAGCCGTTGATCGGACGAGTTCTGAGAGCATTATTGCCATAATCCATGTTAGAAGTACATATGCCCTTACCTTGTCTCATTTCTGGCTTGATATGCTAACCAAATGCAGTTTCGAGACACTTTGATATTCTAAGTGAACGTTGTCTTTTGAATCATGGCTAAATGAATATAATGATTATAAAACTTTGTTATATTGTGAATAATTATTCCAATTATAGCAGGTTAACCCGGTGTTTACCTGGGAGCGACATATGATAAAAATTTTAGCTATTCGATCCTTCTCCTTTAATAAGAAATTGAGAATCAAATACAATGCTCAAACCATCATCCCGTAAATTAAATAGAAGAAAGAAGTCTCGTTGTACTTCCGTTGTTTAAATGCAGCTACCTTTTATCGATAAATTATATGAATTAAATCATATTTACCAGTTTCAAAATTTAATATATATTTTTGACCGAAGTCTTCCTATTAGTTCCGCAACGCCTCAAAATTCTACCACTATAAAGATTTTCAGGTTCATGCAATATCCCGACATGACAAGCATAGTGGCTATGCTTCTCATCGCTATTAATTATATATATAATTAATAGCGTTCGTAGCTTTTTAATAGCGACGCTATAAATATTTACAGCGCCAGGCTTCCAACACACTAACAAACCCATAAACTTTAACATACTATACTAATAATACTCTACAAATACTCAATACTAATACTCTACAAACAGGTAATATAAATGATTGAAGTGTCAAACTGTGTCCTACTGGCTAAAAAATATTACAATGTGACTTAAATTTAGTATTCGGCTGGATTTATTTTTTCGACACGCACAATTGAGGCTTAAAGACCCCGGATCATAGACACAACGCTGGAAACGGTTTGAGATGTACAACGCTAGAGCCAAATGCTATTATTGGAGAGTATAGGTGAGATATTGAATAATTAATCGTATAATTACTAATCAAGACAGATTTTTTTTTCTACCCGTGACCATGAATGACGGCGATGGGAGCGCATTTCCGAGATGCAAGCCATTAATACGTGCCGTTCGTATACGAATAAATAATAATATTATTTATGTTTGATATTAAAAGTAAAGGGTATATTGCTTACATGCAGTGATTAGAGCAGAAATACGAGTTCTCAGGAATTTAGCAAGTTATTCGGAACTTCATGCGTCGTTTAAATTTATGCTTTGGAGGAAAAATGTTCGTAAGCAGTCTGCAATTCAATGCAACTGAGTTTATTTTCTGTAACATGGAAAATTAGAATATGATGGCGGAATTTGTGCTTTTATAAACAAGTTTCATTGAAGAATGGACAAAAAAATCATAAATAATTTAATTGTAGATTTTTCAATATGTCAAATAATATTTTTCGTTGGCGATAGTAGATCGAAAATCAAGTTATAGAAAGCTATTTTCAACGTGTTAAGACGTTTCGAATTTATCAACATTCTATATCAAGTTGCAAGACGCGTTTAATAATGAAATTTGGATCGATTAATAATAATTTTAATTTATAAATTTATAATAATAAAATCGTGTTGAATCGTATTTACGTTTATCATGTACTTATTTCAGCCAAAATTTCTGTCTGTATTCAATGCTTCCTATAACTTGAAAGCGACTGTTTGTTACATGCGAAACGTCAATAATGATTTAAAATTACTTCCTTACACCTGCATTTTGGTCAACCAACGTCATCTGAAGAATATTGTTCGATCCAGAAAATTTAAATCGACGAATTCTCTGGTCATTACCTACCCGTAGTAGTATATATAAATATATATAACCCTCGAACAATTGATTAATCCAGATGAAACAGTATCTTGAAAATTCAAATAATTGTTGCGCTTTGTAATAACAGCATTTTTTTGCTCTAACACAAATTTCACAACGATTTTCAAAACCGTCGGCAAAGATAGGAATTCCACTCAAAAATCTGCTATATATCAGCAACTTTTTAATCCTCGTTATGAATTCAATTTGCCAATCCGCTGGTGGAATCAAATAGGCACGTTTTCGTCAGTGGAACAGTCGAGTATGTTTTGCGAACGCGTACAGCATAAATTTCATTGAAAGCTTTCGTCTTTTCTAAATCAAACAAGATGATGAAAACCGAATTTGCCCTCAGTCAGGAAAACATACCTTGAAGAAAAAAAATCGTTATTGTTCTTCAATTCCGCGCTTAATTAAATGCGATAGAGAAGTGTATGAATAAGAGTTTACGTGACTATACCCAAGGTCAATGTAAGCTCGTGCCGTTGTTTTGAAGGCGAAACCGATCGAGAAATGTGTGAGATTTTGTCCAACTTTTCATGTACTTCTTGTCCTTGAATGGAATGTGCAATTTATCATTCTACTAGTAATATTGAAATCATAACGGCACATTTCGCTACGGCAACCGGAACCTAATGCGGACATAGAGCTTCTAATTTACCCGGCCATAAGAACCTGGGGCGTCCGTGTGCCAGCGGCTGACAGGTCTTCGAATTTCGATAGGGATAGGCACGTTTTCGTCATGTGGAACAATCGAGTATGTTTTGCGAACGCGTACAGCATAAATTTCATTGAAAGCTTTCGTCTTTTCTAAATCAAACATGATGATGAAAACCGAATTTGCAATCAGTCAGGAAAACATACCTTGAAGAAAAAAACCGTTATTGTTCTTCAATTCCGCGCTTGATTAAATGCGATGGAGAAGTGTTTGAATAAGAGTTTACGTGACTACCCAAGGTCAATGTAAGCTCGTGCCGTTGTTTTGAAGGCGAAACCGATCGATAAATGCGTGAGATTTTGTCCAACTTTTCATGTACTTCTTGCCCTTGTGTTAATTATCACGACCAATTTTGGCGCGGCTAAAGTACGTATAAGTGCTATATATACGTCCGCTCGCTGCTCGGGCTGTGAGTAAGTGTCTTTATTTGGACAATGCAACCCATTTATTTTTCTGTGTGCACGCTTGGTTTTCGCGTGACAACGGCCATTGATCAACAAGTAGCTGTGAAAACCAGTGGAATGTGCAATTTATAATTCTATTAGTAATATTGAAATCATAACGGCACATATTATTTCAGTTTCAACTTTCAATAATGTTATGAATGATTTATAATATATAACTGTCTTAGTTTAGGACCATGGAACCTTTGAGTTCACCAGGATAACTATTAATAAAACACAACTATATTGAGTGGAAAATTAATTCTTTCTCATTCCGAGACGAGTGAGATCTGTATGCATAAATAAATTCAGTTCAGTATTTAAAAAACGATTTCAGTATATATATATATATGTCATGAATAAACGATCACGCTATCTATGTCAACGATGGTCGCGCTGGAAATGTTTAGATTTATAGACAAACACACCTTTGAGCTCATTGGAAATCTCGAACACTCAATATGAGAGAGAACATCCTTTAGAACAGCATGGATTTTCCCGAAAATGTCATCTTTCATCTTCAATATCAAGCATGAACTGAATTGCACGACAGTAATTTGCCAAACGTTCCCCTAGACCCGTTTTCATTGGTAATTTGCAAATATTTTTCATAAATTCACAAATGCGATATAATAAACTCATAAATTCCATGTCAACAAGTATCCTTGATACAATATCTTCAACATTTTAGTCATTAACTATCGAATATTTTATATGCGTTAATGCGCTTTAATCGACTTATTAGTTCCTTAGTTACGAATATTCTAGATGCAATACATAAGATAATTCTAATTTTGTAAAGAATATTTGGTGTAATTTTATTAACTTATTAGTTCTTCGGCAACGAAACTCTAGATGCTATGTTATGAAATTATCATTTCGCTGGAAAGAATTTTCTTGATGTGATTTTATCAACTTATTGGTTCCTAATAAAAATGATTCTAGATTCGATACCATAAATTTCTTAGTTCACTTTAAAGGAGTATTAAAAGTGTGAGTTGATAAGTTCAAAGTTCTTTGACAATGAATATTCTAACGTGATATTATTAACTGAAAGCCACAGCCAAATAAATTGTGGCATAGAGTATAACAAATCCTAAATTGCTGAGTAACAAACAATAATTTGTCTATAGGCCTAATACAATAATTTTTATAATCCCGTGACATCTCAAGTCCCCATAATCCATTACCCGAATGAGCAAACTTGACCAAATAAAAACAGAAACTGCAAAGTGTATCTCTCTTGGAATATGTTTTATATTTTAAAAATCTATTAGGCTTCAGTACTTCATCGAAATCAACGCTGAACACTTAATATTCTTCTGCACAAAAGTCGTTTTATGCAAGATAATTATTTGTGAACATTCTGAAATGTTTTGTCGAGAGAGTTCTAATTCCATGTTTGCAACAAGATTTTTAAGTAAATACCTGAAAAATAATTTTGGACTTATCAACACCAAAATTCAATTTACTAACATGGTTATTCAAAACTATTGGTGCCAACGACTGTCTTTTCTTTGCCTCTCGAGTCTTCTGATCCTATACCGTACGAGGACAGTTGTCTGTGATAGCCAGTCTGTCATTCTTGTATATGGAACAAAATTTAATGAAACACATGTGTCCATTCAGGGCCCAGCCCAGACGATGACGTGATGCGTAAATTGCATGCTTAGTGGGGCCCGTCGACGATCTCTAGAGGCTTCAGCATTTCAGCTCGGTTCATGCCTATGATCATACTGATTTTAGCTGTAATGAATTGACATGGCACGTCTTCTAGATGATCAACGGCAGCGTCTTCTGGCAATGGGCTGTCTTCTTCGCTGAAAGGCCAAATTTCCTGCGCGAATACGACTGGAACTATATCCTGGAACTCAATAACTCAATAATTCAATAACTCAATAACTCAATAACTCTAACTCTATAACTCAATAACTCAATAACTAAATAATCCAATAACTCAATAAGAAAAACATCCTGCGATCGAACGAATTTTTTTTTAGAATTTATTGTGAAGCGCCTTGTTAGCGCCTTTTTAGCGCCTTTTCTCATTTATGGAAAAAAGGCGCTATTGTGCTCGTCATGTCCGTACGTCTGTCTGTCTGTGACTTCTCGTTTTCGTCGATTTTGAGAAAATGCGCTCTCTGTCACTCACTTCAGTGAGTACAGTTACATTTTTTTAGATTTGTTAGCTTACCATTATATGACTGTTTGTTAAATTATCCTTACGTAATTTTTTCTGATACTAATTTTGTTAGCCAAATTTTTCTTACCTGTCTGATCGCACTTTCTGTCCGTGATATTTTGTTGTGGCAGGGATGAATGATTTTAGCACATGAGAGTAGCGTCTTTTCGAATTTACTGGATCAAGATGCCGCTCTATTCACTGGCCAATTACTCTTTTTCGCATTGTATCACTGGTCTCGCTCATTGGAAATATTAACTACGAAACAATATCATTTGTTATGAGTTTTCAAATTGCAAAAATACTGAAAGATGATTTGTAACGAGAATAAGAAGGTCGGAAGCCTTTTTTCCGTAATAAAGTTGGATTATTTCATCAGATGGATACCATCGTTCTTCGTACTCCCGTGAGACTTCACAACTGCGGGAAAAATCCCGCGAAAAAGAACGTAGCAAACACAGCAGAGAGCGCGCGTTTGCTGCTACGTCGTGCGTCAAGCCCAGCTGTGGCCCCACCGCGGTCGAGCCCATGGCTGCAGCAACAACTGGCTTCGTAACGGCCACTAGTGTGGGAACTAGGGTAACTGACATGGTCACTAACTCAGCGTTAGCCGATGTCACTAGTTCTGCAGGTTATTCATCTAATGTGCCTGTCACTACCACATCGATCGATGTCACAGCGACTTCACTAGGGGCAATGAGCATCAGCCATCCCGTCTCCAGCTGCGTGGATGGTCTAAACATGAACGCTATGCTAGCACACCCCGGGGTATTGCGTGGGCATGATGCCTCGTCAGGAAAAGAGTCTTCCGAGCTCGGAGACGTCGTGGACGGAGCGTCCATGTCTCGCCCCTGGGAGAGACAGGAGCTCGAGCCCGGCATGGTGATCACGTGTGGGGGCGTACAGCAGCAGGAGTTGTTCTTCACCCTCGAGGGCGAGGGAAGCGCCCAACGCGACTCTATCTCATCGTCAAGTCTTCCACCCGCTGCCTTGGATCGCGGCAAGAGGAAGGCGAAGTCACCCGTCAAAACTTCGCCAAAGAAGGAAGATGGCAGCGGCAAAATGCGGCATCCTCCGTTGCGTAGGTAATGCCGTAAACCTTTTTTATTTGATATTCTTGAATCAGGTCTTTTTTTGTCGTTATAAATGTTGTATTTCGAAGCTCGACAATTTTTTAGTAGAAAGTAATATTTTCAAACCAACATTTCTCTAAATGTATTATGCAATCGCCAAATGCTCTTATATATCCCATTCTCCGCTCACGTTCAGTAGCATTGCTAATTTTTGTCGACTTTGAACTTTTCAAATCGGTTCAATATATACAATTCAGAAACAAAGTCCGTCGCAACAAGGCAAAGCTAAGTATAATCGCTCAAAGATAAAAACGTTTAAATAAATTATTTTGTATTCGTCTTGAGCCTTTTACATATAAGAAGATGAGATCCAAATCACGGCGCATTATAGAACCTTGTTACTGAGCAGAACAAATGGCAGCGGCGCCACGGAGATGGCAGCGGCAGGCATGCCCGTGCCCAGAAGTGCCAGCTCAGACGAGTGTGCTGCGGGCGCCCGGGGCACCCAACCAGAGTACGACCAAGCGCTTCTTAATTTTGTACACAAATCGTTAAAAATCGTGTATGAGAAATGGTTATGTTTATCATTCTTGATAGTCTAACAAATGATCGGAAATTTCTCGTTAATCACGCTATTTCATTAGACTAATAATTTAAGTTTATTATTTGTACACTAGTTTTTATAATTCTTATCATATGATTTAAACTTAAATGAATTGTATTGAAATTAATGTTACCTCTATCTTAATTATTTCAGTGATACTCACTGCACGGTGTCACTGAGCCGGCGACGCCACTTCTCAGCCACGGCGCTAGACACGACAACGTCTACAACCGTGGCCGGGTGCACATCGGCTTCATCCGCCACTGTTTCTTCAGCCTCCACTGGGGCCACTTCATCCATAAGTGCATCAGCGGCTGCAGCTGGCCTGGCATCGGACGTATCATCGGTGCTGGAGTCCGGCCAGACCACCGACATCGGCTGCGAGGGCGACATCAGCGAGTCTGACGACTGCGCCGATTGGCTCCAAGAATTCGAAACCGCGCAGCCTTGCCTGCCAAAATTCTGGCTCATCCTGCATGTGGGCGAGCGAAACGTCACTGTTTATTTCCACTGCAGGTAATTAAAATGACGTAGGAAATTATTCTTATGAAGATATAACGACACATTCTTAAGATGTATCCATGAGAATGCTTAATAGATAATTATGAATAGCGTACGTCACAATAAACATGTTTTTTTAGGTGCTGCATTAAAGTTTCATGGTTTGCTTGTAGAATGCCTCGTATGTTCAAGTAATTTTCTACCTGACCACGTAGATTGCCGTGCGACGCATGCCCGTACAAGGCGGTGTTGGAAGATACGTCACAATAAACATGTTTTTTTAGGTGCTGCATTAAAGTTCCATGGTTTGCCTGTAGAATGCCTCGTATTTTTTGAGTAATTTTCTACCTAACCACATAGGTTGCCGTGCGACGCGTGCCAGTACAAGGCGGTGCTGGAAGATACGTTGTCGTTGATACGAGCTCTCGTACGGCACGTGAACCAGTCTCTGCTGCTGCACAGTCTTCACAAGACTCGCCTCTGTCACTCTCTCCTCACGCCGCCCTCCCCAGGGTCCTCCTGGGGCGACGCCTACATCGTCAATACCGAGGATGACATGCATAATGGTGCCTTATACAATAGAATAATATAGTATAGTATAGTATCTTCGGCATTAAAGAATAGGCCTGGATATAGGCCTGTTGCCGATTCTTGTACTTTTCTTGACTAGACTGGCCTTTTGATCAAATCTTTTCAACGGACGGTAGATTTAAAATCGCTTCTAGATATCAGATGTTCCGTAGGGTACGAGGCATTTTAAGACTAAAAATATGCTCCTGCATGGCCTTGTCTAGTCTGTTCTTGAACGCGTTCATACTCGGAGCGTCAACAATATCTTCAGGGAGGTGCCTTATAGAATAGAATAGAAGTGTCGGCACTGAAGAAATAGGCCCATGGCCTGTTACCGATTCTTGAATTTTTCGTGACTTGATTCACAAGGGATCCGGCCTTTTTCACGTTTTCGTCGACGAGAAAATGCGCTCTGTCACTCACTGCAGTGAGTAGGTACCTACTGAGTTATATTTTTGGCGCATTTTCTAATTTATGAAAAAAGGCGCTATTGTGCCCGTCATGTCCGTCCGCCCGTCTGTCCGTGGCTTCAAGTTTTCGTCGACGAGAAAATGTGCTCTCTGTCACTAACTGCAGTGAGTACTGAGTTATATTTTTTTGATGAGTTTGATGAGTTATATTTTTTTGATGAGTTTGATAAGTTATATTTTTTTGATGAGTTTGATGAGTTATATTTTTTTTTGATGAGTTTGATGAGTTAAATCTTGTTTACAATATGGCAGAGGCGACGGATGACAGCTACCACGAGGCTAGTCTCCGCAACGAGCCCGGGACGTTCAGGTGTCCTGTGGTGTGGGACACACGCTTCCTTCTGCACCCCAGACTCAAGGTAGGACCTGTCTCTTATACACATCTAGATGTGTATAAGAGACAGCTCTACGGCCCTGAGAGGACGACGTCTCCCTGCGACCCGCTCAAGACACACGGCGCTCAGCTTCTGTCTCTTATACACATCTAGATGTGTATAAGAGACAGCTACTACGCAGCTACCAACATCGCTGGAGCTACCATCACTAGTAACATAAGTGGCACCATCATCTCAAATGTTCAGAGTGGGGTCACTAAATATCCTTCAAAACCGACCACTAGTGCTGATCCCAACTCCCATTTAGTGACATCGAATGTCAGCGCCTCCTCTGCCATTATTGTTAGTCCCGCTGGAGCTATCAATGGTATCAGCGCGGTCCCCGCAAATGCTCCTCTCAATAACAACGCACAAAATTCTACTATGGTTTCTACTGTAATTGCTAATTCCACAGCGGCGGCTGATCTGATCGCATCAGCCCCTCAATCATTTTCGAGTGCCGTTGGCAGTGTTACTAGCGTGGCCTGGTCTGACATCGCCCGCTACGACCGTGAAGAAGTCTCTGGGGTCTCTCAGAGAAAGACGTTCAGAGATGATGACAATCCTTCTATGTTTACTTCAACCTCTGAGCATATTTCCACAACTTCAAATTCGGTGGCAAGTGTAACCGAGGCTCCGGTTACCGTCCACCCAGCGGCCACGTTACCGTCAAGTGTCGTCGCTGCTTCGTCCGCCTTTCATGGCGTTGACGGGAGACCGCGGATCAGTTCCGTAGGAGAGCGTGACGTCATCACGGAGGGAGTGACTGCTTCCCATTCTTCTTCTAAAGGATATGATTACATCGAGCTTACTGTGCATGGAATCGCCCAGCCTGGTGAGTGTTAGTGCTAGTATCGTGTTTAATGTCTTTATGTCCATAGTAAGCTGTCGTTTTTATGTCGCACCACATGTCCCTCTCTGTGTTGCTAATTTAAATCAAGAGCGTCTGCATATTGTCTCGCGTTTTTACTGAAATTTGCCAGAAGTTTACGTACGTGTTTTGTTCACAGGCCCGAACATCACAGAAGAGCTCGTATCTATGCTGCAGAAGCGTCTAGACGAGGCAGTTCTAGACGCTGTATGCGTCTTGCTTTGGAACAACCCGCAGTACAAGCTCCCCCCTGAAGACGTTCATTTCATACAACCTCCAAAGCAGCCACCACAACTAACTCTAAAGTTCGTTTTCTGTGCATCGTAAATGTTTCGAAGTTTATGGAATATATTTCTTGCTCTATTGGAACATTTTAATGTCTAACATGTTTATATTAGAAATTTCTCTTTCACAAAGCAGCAACCACAACTAACTTTAAAGTTCGTTTTCTGTGCATCGTAAATGTTTCGAAGTTTATGGTATATATTTTTTGCTCTATTGGATCATTTTTTTCATCAATTTTAACATGTTTTTGGTCCGTTAAACTCCCTGATTAAGTAATATTTTCAAATCTGATTGCCTCAAGTTAACGCAAATTTTAACGGTTCTGTTATGATTGCGCTCGTTACTACTGGGAGTTGTAAATCTTATCGTACTTTGGTTATGAATACAACATCTAATTTCTTATCTTATCGTACTTTGGTTATGTATACAACATCTTATTTCTTATCTTATCGTACTTCGGTTATGTATACAACATCTAATTTCTTATCTTACATATAATTTCTTATCTTACATATAATTTCTTATCTTACATATAATTTCTTATCTTACATATAATTTCTTATCTTATCGTACTTTGCTTATGTATACAACATCTAATTTCTTATCTTACATCAAATTTCCTATCTTATCGTACTTTGGTCAAGTATACAACATCAAATTTGTTAGGTTTGGCCTGGGACCGTGTGTAGGCCGTGAGCTGCCGTCCCTCCTGCTATACCTGCGCCAGAACATGTTCGCCGC
>NW_025933601.1:0-9887 GCF_000764305.2 Hyalella azteca
TCGAGGAATCGATTCCAGAATTATGATTGGGACAGTTGCACGCAAGCGAGTTCGGAGAAGTGTCGATCCAGTGAACAGCTCTGAAGTATAACTGCTCTCAACCTGCTACAGACGTTTAGACTGTTTATTAACGTTTTTTATTATAAAACTTTTCCCCATGAGATATTCCTTTCCATATTTTTTTTTTTCTCCATATTCCATGAGATATGAACGCGTTCAAGAACAGACTAGATAAAGCTATGGAAAAATATATGTTCGGATTTGAAATGGAGTCTAATAGAAAATAGATAGAAAATAGATCTTGGAGTCTAATAGCTACTTCAAACTATCGTCAGTCATGAAAAGATCCGGTCAAATGATACGATTTTAGATCTTCTGTAAACATGGCACGAAAAGGAAAAGAATCGGGGACAGGCCACATCAGGCCTACGTTTCAGCGCCGACATCACTATGTTATGTTATGTTATGTTAAGTGCGACGTAGAGCAACCGATAATCATTGTCGGCAAGGTGAAAGCTTCTGAGTATTGATGTAAATTCTTCAGGAGGTAAAGCCTACAAATCTAACTTCCGCATTTCTAAACTGAAAACTAAAATTACAAAAATACAAAATTATAACATACTAAATTCTAATTCCCTAACACCGTCTTTCAGCTCGCTTTCTTGTTACGTCACAGAGATCGAGAAACGTAAACAATCCCATCATTCTCATGACGGATTGGTTGACTGGGTCGATCGCATTTTGGTGGATGGTCAATGATCTTGACACTGAGATCAGTAAAGTCACAGGCGAACAACAAACTACATCTTTGAAAATTAGCTTTACATAGGTCAACCTTATACTAATTCAAACATGGGCGCGAGTGTGCAACAAACATGGCGGCGTAGCAACGCGGATTACATGGACACGCGGGAACTTGGCCTGGCAGCCCGATTCCAAGTTCCTACTTCCCACATGAGAGCAGTAAGTTTCCGTAATTTCAGATTCAATTCCCAGCAGGCTACAAGAATTTTGCAATGCCAAGAATTGGCAAATAGCCCTTGCTATATATAAAAAACGCTGACACCACCGTTGCTTTTGTTGATCATGGCGACATTGCTGAAAATCGTCGTTTATCTGGAAAAATATAGCGTTGACATTATTAAGTATTGGACCATTCATAGTGCACGTTGTATTACTTCTATTCGCTTGAATGTCAATTTGGTCTCGAATTTCCGTTTCTATCGCAATCGTCATTTCTTTAGTTGACACAAACGTGTGCGGGCTCAACGGGGTAGGGAAAAGTTGACTTGCTTTTTCTCCCGTTTATTGACGTAAGCTGAAAATAAGATTTAATATTAGTTAATAGGTCGAGATAGACATACATGAAACTTAAACTAAGCAGGGGGTAGACTCACATTGTTTAGACTTTAGATATTGTTTAGTACTGAACCTGTCTCTTATACACATCTAGATGTGTATAAGAGACAGNGAAATAGTTACCCCAACCAATGAAATATTTTACTAAATTATAACACGTAAATACGCCCTATAGCCCCAAACAAGTTCACATGCGAAGTTCACCTGACGGTAGCGAACGCAAGACTCCCCAAGTTCCATGACGTGCGACATCACGACGAGAAGTTGCTCGCGTGTCTAGTAATTACGGTACAGATTTATGCATGATAAACTTTTCAATTCTTGTACTGTGTGACCCGGGTCTCCAGGATATAGAAGCGGTTCAGCAGCTAACGGCGTGTTAAATTCAGTAAGGTCCAAGGAAAGCTTGATATTTTCGTGAACGTTTACTTCTTAAAACCACCGTAAATCCTGCACGATCAGAACGTAATTAGAGATAGTGCAAATCGAAATGAAATCAAATATTAAATTTATTATTATAAAGTTCAAAGGACATGGTTTGCTGTTTTGCTCACAACAGCAATCGATTTGAATACAAGTTAAAATTTTCACCGCCACTCAAATATAAGAAATGTGAGCATTCCACAGCTTGATTCAAAAGTTCTCATCGCTTGAAAATCAAAGACACGAAGACATGTAAGACAAGTCTTGACAACATTAAAAATGTCGATTCTCTATGCTCATGTTAGCATAATAAGGTGAAATCTAATGGGCAAAAAATGGTAAACACCATGATAACTACCAGCTCAGGCTAATTCAAAACATACCGAGCTCTAAAGCAAATCATCTTCTTAAGATATTTTTAATGCTAGTAATCTCGAGTTCCATACTGGCCACAGCCACAGGTTGGCATAAAAATTGAACATGAAACTGGCCGCTGTATTACATTTGCAATGAAAATAAGCCCTGGTCGAAAACTGATTACTCACGTTGCTCTGGGGTTGCCAAAATTACGCTTACTACTGAGTCTGAATCATTCTTTTTTCTTCATTTTTTTCAATACCTGCGTCCTGCGCAAAAGATTGACATATTATAGACAAAGTAACAGGTCAGACAGTATGAAAAATCCTGATATCCTTCGATTGTACTGAATGATCTCTTAACTAAAAAATTCAGACACGCTAAACGTTCATACTGGGTCCATCCAACTGATACTTATTGAATTGTGATCTACTACCTTCTACTTGAATGGTTTATCATTCAATCAAAGAGATTCAACTTCTCTTATTTCAACAGTATGTTAAAGCTAAGTGAAATGGCAAGGTCTTTAAACGTGGCTAAATTAAATGACGAGTTAATTACACCCAAATCGGTTAAATAAGCCATCTTGAAATTATTAATAACAGCTGCACAAATATGCCTCAGGCACTCATAACTAATTGATGATCTGATCAAGCACGCCCCCAACTCAACTAAGGAAAAAAAACATGTCAGGCGAGTATGATGAACAAGACAGAATAAAACTGTTATTATTAAACTCGTAAACTGTTATTGATAAACTCATAGTACAAAACACACAAGAATTTCGCAGGCTCACACGAGCTTAGATTCACGCTTAGCAATGGCCGCCACAGTCACCCACAAGCTTTTCGATTCAACACAACACAGTTCAGCTCTGCTAATGTAATGGTATAGACTCCAGTTATAGAGAATATTTATTAATCGAAATCGTTAAAGAAAGTCATTAGAATTTTTTTAATACTCAATTATTCAGATTATTTTCATTAATAGCAAATTGTTTAATTCAGGATTATCACGCACATATTTTGTTGGTGAACTTAACGTTTTGTGGGGTTCTGCACCTGTGTGCGATAGTTCTCGCGTCGTTTATAGTTTTCCAAAAAAAAAAGAGAGACGAGCGGGAGAGGTCAGATAGCATCGAGAGAGACAGAAGAGATCATCAGACGTGAGAAATTGGAAGGGAAGTTGTGCCAATTTTTCCCATCTCGAATTGTGAAGTCCATTCGTTTATAAATACTACCCGATTGACGTACTGAATAGTTTAAACAATAATCGTCAACATCCATCTAATGCCAACTGGTTGGTGCAGTGATAATGTTGCATTGCGCATATCATCGTTCTATTATCTCTAAATTTGTTTGTTATCTGCAACCCGTCAGCAAGAGAATCCTGAAAACAGTCAGCAAAAGAATCAGTTAGGACACCATACCACCAATATTGACGGACACCATACCACCAATATTGAAGGACCCCATACCACCAATATTGAAGGACACCATACCACTAATATTGACGGACACCATACCACCAATATTGAAGGACACTGTAAAGGGTTTTCTCATGTGAAGCTGAGGTAGAATTTTAGATTCGTCCCATTCCCTAGCAAGCGTAACTAACTAGGGCGCTGCTATTAGCATAGGCCGTCATTGTACGACGAAACCTTTTACTTATAGACGAACCGAGCTTATCCCCAATAATTTGGTAAGTCAAACCACTGTATTCGCGGCTATTTTACTGACTTGCGTTTGTACAATTATTGTATATATATGCACGTTTTATATTTCGTCATAAGTTGTTTAGTTTTGGTTTTAATAAAAGTTTCGACTTCGCCAGAAACCGTTGGCAAGTAACTACACTCAACGCGTATCAAATCATTTTACCCACAAAGAAGATTCTATCTACGAAAATCTTCACAGTTTCAAATTAACGAAGCTCGAGTTTGCGATACGTCAGCTAATTCTCAGCAGAAGCAATGATCCGTTCACCCTTGCCCAAAAGCGATACTCCAGCCAATAGCAGCGCGGCGAGTCGCCTGGCCGCTGTGACTCGGAAGCAGAACAATATTGAGGAGCTGCTGCGCAACCTCAACCCAGATGTGCCTAAAATCAAAGCCCTTTATACGGAATATCTAGTGAAAGTCGAGGCATTCCTGGGAGCCTGCGAAGCCGATGTCAGTGAGGAATGGATTTCTGCTCGCAGGAGCGTTATAGATGCCTTCCGCCTCAAAGTCGAAAACTTTTTTACCACCAACAAACCTGCATCTGAACATGGCAGCCACGTCAGTCACAGCGCCAGATCGGGTTCGTCACGATCTTCGACGTCCTCCGTTAGGATAAGAATAGCTCAGCAGCGAGCCAAGGCTCTAGCAGAGCAAGCCGTCATGAAGGAAACTTTTGAAATAGAGAGCAAGAAACTTGAACTGCAACACCGGCAGCGGAAAGCGCAAGCCGAAAGAATGCGTATAGAATCTGACTTACTGGAGCAGGAGCTCAACAAGATCGATCTTGAAGATGGTTTAGCTTCCGAACACTCGAGTCGAAGCGCTCAATCGGCAATAGAAGACGCCAGACAGGTAGATCTGCATCGCAGCTTCGCTGTGGAGAGAGGAACTGGGCCTGTCAGAGAAGGAGAAAGCAGTTCACTTCTAGCCGTATTAGCAAAACAAAACGAAATATCCTCGACTCTTTCACGAAATCAAGAACAAGCTGCTCTCCCGAAGAAAACGCTTCAGGCGTTTAGCGGTGATGTCACCGAATTTAAGGTATTTTCTCAGAGCTTCGATAGAGTCATAGCATCCAGATGTTCGAACGACGCCGACAAATTGGCATACTTGGAACAATTCACTACTGGTAATCCTCATAAACTTGTGAAGAGCTGCGTGAACAGCGACGCTGGCACAGCATACCGGAACGCTAGGGATTTGTTATCGTCCGAGTACGGCGATGAATTTAGGGTCACCAACGCTTACCTTGAAGCATTGGCCAGCTGGCCGGCCGTCAAGGCAGAGGACGCGGAATCTCTTAGCGACCTTTACGTGTATCTGCTCAAATGCCAAAACTATCTGGAAGACCTTACTTATAGCAATCCACTTCAGAACCCAAAGGAGATAATGGCGATTGTGATGAAACTTCCATACCGACTACGGGAGCGTTGGCGCAGACAGACCCTTCACCTTCACCAGCAGAAAAAACGCGTAGAGTTTCAGCACCTCGTCGCCTTTGTTAGAGAGGAACTGGCATTAATTAAACAACCCCTTTTTGGCACCATAGCGGACTCTGTGAACGATAAGAAGCTTTCCACGTCTAAGAGCAAGAGAGTCTTGGCCTCTTCGACTGCGGCAGTAAAGTCCACGTACTGTGAGGAGCAGTGTCCATGCTGCAAAAAGAAGAATCACCCAATAACTTCGTGCCTATTTTTCAAGGAAAAAACCTTTGAAGAGAAAGGCGATTTTATTCGAAAGCTCGGCCTTTGCTTCGGATGTCTGGGGAGCGGCCATCGTTCGAGGGAGTGTAGTCAAAAACTGATTTGTTCTATATGCCAAGAAAGACACCCGACAGTTATGCATCTAAACAAAGGAGCGCACTCAAATGGAAAAAGCGAGTGCTCGCAGCTGGATGATCCATCAAATAAAACGGCAAGCGCTCAACCACCAATTACCCATGTTACAACGAACGTAGTCAGTGGGCCCGGTGAGAGGCGCGCTGTCATGTGCCCAGTAGTGCCCGCGAAGGTTAGAGTGGGAGGCACCGACAAATGGATCGTAACAAACGTTGCTTTGGATTCCCATTCAACGGACTGTTGGATGTCTGGGAAGCTGCAAAGCAAACTCGACTGCAGACTGGATGATGCCCAAGTAGACTTGTCGACCATGGGAAGCTTGAGAGCTCGCACAAGGACCAGGATTGCTCGGGATCTTATAATAAGTGATCTGCATGAGAACAAAGTCGCCAAAGCTCCGCTGATTTTCGTCAAGGATGAAAAGGACTGGCCATTCACATGCAGCGATGTTCCCACGATCGACGATGTGGCACCCTATGACCATCTCACCTGCGTGCCTTTCGATTTCGTAGATACGGAGATAGGTCTTCTAATAGGAATGAACTTCCCCGGGCTAATGAAGCCGACTTCAGTTGTCAGTGGCGGGTGGGGCGAACCGTTCGCTACCCAACACTGGCTTGGCTGGGCGCTAAACGGTCCAGTTTCGAGTGGCGGGGTTTCATCGTGCATGCGGCTAAAGACAGATTCACTAGAGTCGGAATTGGACAAATTTTTCGAGCGGGATTATGTGGAACCCGAAGATGAACAGTTAATTTCTGTGGAGGACCTTGTTTGGACCAAAAAGGTCGAAGCTAATACAAAGGTGCTCAAGAATCATCATTTCGAAATCAGTCTTCCCTTTTTTGACGAAAAACCTAAATTTCCGAACAACAAGCAACAAATCCTACTTAGGTTCCAATCTCTTTTGAGGAGATTTCAACGTGACGAAGGTTACTTCAAGGAGTACGCCGCCTTCATCAGAGACATGATGCTCCGCGGGTACTGTGAAGTAATACCAGCCAACGAAACGGAGACAAATGCACAAGTATGAAATCTTCCCCATCATGGTGTGTTTCACAAACAGAAGAAAAAAATGAGAGTAGTCTTCGACTGCTCCCATGAGTTTAACGGGACGTCGCTCAACCAAAAACTGATGCAGGGCCCTGACTTCACGAACAACATCGTTGGGGTCCTCCTGCGTTTCCGTCAGGAAAAAATCTGCATTACAGGAGACGTGGAGAAAATGTACTACCAAGTAAGAATCCCTGCCGAACAATCAGACTTCATGAGATTTTTCTGGACGAACGAAAAATTCGAAGTCATTCAGTGTCGTCTGAAAGTTCACGTCTTCGGAGCAAAGAGCTCTCCCAGCGTTGCAAACTATGCGTTGAGGAAAACCGCGGAGCTGACAGATGATACAGATATTAAAACCTGCATTAATCGCAACTTTTATGTGGATGATCTCTTGATTTCTTCTCCAAGCGAAGACGTGTCACTCCGGCGACTTCAAGAAATTAAAACCACTCTGGCCCAGAGAGGCTTTCGACTGACAGGATTCAGCAGCAACTCGAAAGGGATTCTGGAAAAAATTGATGCTGAAGATCTTTCTAGCAAACTGAAGAGTATCGATTTTTACGACGAAAATTTACCGTTGGAACGAGCGCTCGGCATAATATGGAAAACCAACGAAGATTTTTTTGGATACAAATTCCAGCCAGACGCTTCGACGCTAACCCGAAGGGACATCTTGAGATTCGTTGCATCGATCTACGATCCCCTGGGTCTGATTTCCCCAGCGGTAATCCTGGGAAGGAAAATCTTTCAAGAAACCTGCCGCTTACGTCTGGGTTGGGACGAAGAGCTCCCACTAGAACTGAAAGCCACTTGGAAGAAATGGATGAAATCGCTCGAAACACTGTCCACATACGAAATTCCTAGATGTCTGAAGCCGAAGCACACCAACGAAGAAGTTGTTTCTACGCAGCTGCACATCTTTTGTGATGGAAGCGAGACCGCTTATGGAGCAATGGCGTACGTAAGACATGTGTACAGGAGCCGCGCATCCGTAAGTACTCCAGTGTTTACAAAAACAAGGCTGACTCCTTTGAACAATTCGACCCTGAGGACAATTCCCAGAATAGAACTGTGTGCTGCTAAATTAGCTATTGATGTTTCAAAAATTCTCGTTCGTGAATTGGACTATAATTTCGAAAGTAAGTACTTTTGGACTGACTCATCGACCGTATTGAGTTACATAAAAAACGAGACGAGAAGATTTCAAAGGTTTGTGAGCAATAAAGTTTCTTACGTGCGCAGTCTGTCCTCGCCTGCAGAATGGTTTCACGTACCTTCATCCGAAAATCCTGCAGACCTGGTGAGTCGCGGTGCTACCATCGGACAAATTCGCTCGTCAGAGTTGTGGAACGGCGGCCCTGCCTTTCTGCACGGTCGCGAAATTTCGTTCCCTGAGCAGTTCGTAGCTCCTATCCACTCGACCGATTCGGAACTTAGAAACGAAACGAAGACTTTGGTGATGAAATCGTCCAACGATCCTCTGGGGCTACTTCTGGATTCCACATCGTCCTGGTACAAGCTGAAGTTGCGGGTGGCCTGGCTCCGAAAATTCCTTCACTTCATCATGGGTAAAAATCCAGGAAACAAGATTAGCACCAATGACGTCAAAGACGCTGAAATTGCAATACTGCTTTATGTCCAGCGTACTTGTATTCCAGAATATAAGATTTGCGCCAGTGGAGAATTAGATAGAAAGAATCCCTTGAACAAGCTCGACTTGTTTTTTGACGACGACGGCTTGCTGCGTGTTGGTGGACGACTCAAGAACAGTGATAACCATTTTGAGATGAACCATCCGATTCTGCTCCCGAAGTCCTCGAACGTCACAAACATCTTGATAAGAGAGGCGCACCGACTGGTTGGGCATCTAGGGAGAAATTCAGTCTCTGCAAACCTGAGAAGGAAATACTGGATCATCGGTGGGAATGTAGCAGTGAAAAGGGTGTTACGCGAATGCATAATTTGCAAAAAATTCAGGGTCCTCACAGCGCGCAGAAGATGGCAGATTTGCCTGCAACTAGATTGGCGGCTGACGTCCCTGCGTTCACTCATGTTGGTACAGATTTTTTTGGGCCTTTCATTGTAAAAATAGGCCGAACAACTCACAAGAGGTACGGAGTCATTTTCACCTGCATGTCAAGCAGGGCCATTCATCTGGAGGTTTCGCATTCATTGGAAGCGAATTCGTTCCTCAACGCTTTAAGACGCTTCATCTGCAGAAGAGGCAACGTCTCGTCGATTACAAGCGACAATGGCACAAATTTTGTTGGCGGCAACAATGAATTGCGTAGGTCTATACAAACTTGGAATCAAAATGTGATCGAGAATTGGTTGAAGCAACGCGACATCACTTGGAAGTTCAACTCCCCCCATTCCAGTCATCACGGAGGAGTGTGGGAGCGCTTAATTAGAAGCGTGCGTAAGGTTTTGACGTCATTGATGTCAGAGCAACCAATAAAGCTCAACGATGAAGGCTTATCAACTCTAATGTGCGAAGTAGAATTCATTCTCAATAGTCGGCCGCTAACCCAGCAATCAGACGACCCAAATGATCTCGAAGCTATCACCCCAAACCATTTGATTCTGCTTAACCCCGGTAGAAATCTGCCACCCGGCATCTTCAAACCTTCGGACAACTACGCCACAAGACGATGGCGGCAGATACAGTACCTCGCTGATCTCTTTTGGACTCGGTGGAAGACGGAATACCTGCCCTCCCTGCAGCAGCGACAGAAGTGGGTGACGAATCAGCGCCCTCATCAGCCGGGCGATCTGGTGCTTGTCGTCGACGTCAACCTTCCACGCAACCAGTGGCCGCTTGGTCGCGTCACCGAAGCAATAAGAAGTGAAGACGGAAGAGTTCGGCGTGCGAAAATTCGCATTAGTAAAATCGTAGGCTCGGGTTTTAACTTTGGATCCACTATCATTGAACGCCCGGTCACAAAATTGATTTTACTGATTCCTTTTGATGAACAATAAAAAATTTGACTGCATTTTAAAATTCGTGCAAATTTGGGCCCGGTGTGAAGGGTTTTCTCATGTACGCTTATTGTAAAATTTTAGATTCGTCCTATTCTCGAGCACGCCAGTTTACTAGGGCGTTGCGATTGGCGTAGGCAATCATTAGACGATGAAAG
>NW_025933602.1:0-302 GCF_000764305.2 Hyalella azteca
TAAAAAATACTTACGTGTTGCTGCTCTAATTCCAGTTAATTCCAAGACGACATTATTTAAAGCTCAGTGCAATTAATTAAGCTATAAGTATTAAAATCACTTGGCTGCTTAAATCGCAAATTTACCATCTTTGTATTGTACCATTATTGAAATTGTAAATAGATAGTACCTTCTCTACATGTTATCTCATTTTTATTTCTGTTATCATCGATTTTAGTTCTAATGTCCTCAAGTTTAGGTGAATTGTTTGAATATGAATTTTAGGCTACTAATTGTTTGTACCTGTGTTCTAGGTTTTGAAC
>NW_025933603.1:0-739 GCF_000764305.2 Hyalella azteca
CGCAGGTGGGGAGTGTTGTTCTGCTCAACCTGAAGTTCTTTACGATTGATACGCTCGGCAAGCCTCGGGTATCTTTTAACATCAGTCTGAATTCTGTGTTTTTGTTCCTTGTGTATGTAACTTTTGTGTACTTAGGAAGAAGTTTCATACAGGTGTGATTGAAGACCAGAGCATGCTTTCTGTTAACAATTTTCTTATTGTTTTTTTTCAGTGAGCCGCACAAAATTTCTTGCTGGTGCTGGGAGATCAAAGAGAAGGTTATCAAATGAAATTTACTGGAATACGACGTTGTGAATAATCAATATTCATTGTCAAATAGGCGAAGAATTTTACAACACTTTAAATTTGAAATTTGGTAATGACATTTGCATATACAAAAGTTATCTTGTGGAAACACATATGATTAATGACCAGAGAACGCGTTATAGTAATTTTCTCTTGTATTCCTTAATTATATGATTAAGGAATAGGATTATATATTATTTTAAAAATCAGAAAATAATAATATATTATATTAATTTTCTCGTTCTCTGGTCATTAATCGTACGTGTTTCCACAAGGAAATTTTGCCACCTAATGCTAAGAAAAGGTATCGTAGATGCGGTTCGATATAAAAACTTAAAATTTATCCGATAACAACTTCAACGTCCTGACAAATCCAGTGGTCTGCAAATTGATAGCTGGAGACTCGTCCTTGATGATGAGAGCCTCAGTTATCTTCCGTAATATCGGGTCACCG
>NW_025933604.1:0-850 GCF_000764305.2 Hyalella azteca
ACTTACAAGGATAAACTAGGAACTCCAAGCCAATGGTTTAATGTCAAAATGCTCCCGCGTGGATCAATAAAAAAATAAAAAAACTTGACTGCATAAGTGTTCGATGGGATACTTTTCTTCAAATGAAATAAATACCCTGAAATTTTGCAGAAAATTGGTTTTCACCTGCAAGTTTGTTAAAGGTCATAATAAGTGGCGAGTGTAAAATGATGTAAAATTAATGCGAAATATTTCTTACTGCAAAAGCTCATTGTTTAGATCAGTCATTCGGAAAATGTAAATACAGCATCTGATACGGAATTGCTTCTAACATTGCATTGCGCGAACAATAATTATATCGATAAAAATGCTGATGTGGGGTAAATCTTTTCCCACCGCAGAATCGGAAAGAACGACCAAAATTTTTTAAGACAACAACACCCCAGCCAGGGGTGTTGTTGAGGTAATACAACTTATTTATTGACGAGAAAATTTTTGACGAAGGCAGGAATAATACTGTATCCACTGGTCCACGAATCGAACAGTGAGTAGCTATAATGCAAATATATTGAGATAAGAACCAGTGTTCCGAAAAACTGGCATTAATTGAGCAACAAATAGGAAAGGACGAGGGGGAGATTCTAGGGTGGGATTGCATGATTGGTTGGAGGTGTCACATTGGTGCGTGGTGGCTTCACTGAAGTATGTAAGTATACTCATAGTTTATAAAAAGTCCCAGAAGGATTACTAGAATTTTAAACAAGAACCAACACCAGGCGCCACTGCTGTAAACTAAAAAACTGCCTTGCAACTCATCCACGCGACAACATTTCTTCTCGCTTCGAATCACCGACATGTGGAACAGCCTCCC
>NW_025933605.1:0-15807 GCF_000764305.2 Hyalella azteca
CTAATAAAACGATTAAAATTATAATAATTTTATCGTCGTCAATGCCACAGCCACATCAATCAGCTTTAATTAAGCAGCTACAGCACCTTACTTGCCGCTCGTCAATTTAAGCCATTTAATATTGGTCCGAACTATGATTTGTAAGGTTCGATTGCCACACAATAACTAAAATACTTTTTATATCATGCCACAAAATTTTGGCTTAGTTTTGTTAACTAAATAGATCGTTACTTATGAAGGCCGGAGACAAAATGTGTTGTTACCTGTAACGAAGTTAGTGGCATTGACAGTACAGTAGATTGATTGGGAAATCTCATTCAACGTTTTAAGAGATTGTTTGTATACTAGCAATCGTTTGTATACTATTCGCGTTTCTCGTGGTAAATGCAAGAAAATTGAGATATATTACACTGCGCAGAATACTGAAAAACTAAGAAATTTATAATGAAGAAGATGGATTTTATGAAGCAATGTTCGAAAATTTAAATGAACTTTGGAAGACACCGACAGCCGACACGTGACAGTGCAGTAATGAGTAACGTTCCATGTCTTGAATTAAGAGCCTCACCAAAGTTCCCACTCCTATTTACTATAGAAAAATACATTATATCAAACATTTATTATTTAGTTGCGAAGGAATGAAAATCAGTTCAACTCACCATTGGTTACGGTGCTCGAACAATTCAGAGATGATGTTATATCATGAAGGCAACCCCACAACAGTAATAGAGTACACTGCCCACCCGGACATTAGCAGATCAGTCAACTGCAAGGTTGCTGACTTGCTTAGTTGTCTCATTACTCTCGTACTTGGTGTTGGTAAGCCGAAGGGCGGTATTCGTACATCGCGTTCACGATTGCGTTCACGTCATATTTGCTTCTCGAGCAATACGACGGTTGAGTGGGTCGACGAACATGAACGTTGCTCCTGGTCCAGTAGCTTCTGTTCGATCGCGCGTCTGGCTTCCGTATTTTCTTCTTGGCTTCGAACTTTGCGCGGATTTCACTTTTCTGATTGCGCTGCGGAATTCGACTTGAATTCATTATTAATTTTGTGCATCCTGCGGAATTAGTGCCAATTTTTTGTAGCCTAAGCCCCCTGCGGAATTCATTAACAGGTGGACTAATCCCTCTGATGTCGCGTTTTTTCCACTTAGGCATCTGACTATATATATTATATACCTAATACCTTCAAAAGGCTTCAAACTTCAATGGACCACCATTTTAAAATTTAAATTTTTTGGCTCTCATGAAAAGTTGGATTTTTCATCATAAAAATCTATCTCATCTTATGATTTTCAAGCTTTACAAGCGTGAACGAGAAGCAACAGCAATACAGCATTGACTTGAGTCTGCTTGAGAGATAGGTACCTACACGTACACCAATAAGGCAATAACACCATTAAATTTGTAAAGATCTGATCTAGCAATCAGCCAATCACCTGGTCACTTTTTCTCATTTATTATTTTTTTTAATTATGTATAGCTACTATCGAATGGGGTTATTAGGTACAATTTTTGTTAATAATTTCTCACCGTGAAACATTTCATAAAAATAAACAAGTTTGGGTTCTTTTTGAATGTCTTTGCAAGAGCTATTGTAGCCTATGGCGTGTTTAAATAAATTCTATATGCTATTCCTAATGTGCTAAACGCAAGAGAAAAGCATCACGAATTATCCCTGGGAACGGGGAACTTTGGACACATCGTTATCGAAGTGTTTGGAGGGGTCGCTTGCCGAAGACCACCACTGCCCTGGATGTAATGGACCATCATGATTCCTGCCTTCCGGAACGTAGCCTTCAATACTTTAAGCCGTCCGTATCTAGGCCGTGTGTCGAACCAGCCCTCGGTCGAACGGCCACTCGTCGTAGGACGATAAATTTTGGAACAGAACTTTGCTATCTGAAACCTAACCTTAGATACGGTGAACGTAAAATTACGTAATTTAATGATGCCCGGAAGTCATATTCGATCCGCGGCCTGGTGGTGCATGGCAGGTTTTATGGCAGTCCGGAGGTGGACAAAGCCGAGTGATTCACGGCTGATTGGTGAATGTCCGGAGAGATCCAAGGCGTTCGATTCAGGGCTTGTTGGTGCACAAAATTGGTGGTGCACGGCTGTGCTCCCTTTTGGAGGTTGGAGCTAAACATTACCGTTTGGGAGGTTAGGTATTTATATACAAAGTTTCGTTCAAATCTATTCAGTATTTTAGAAGAAATTTTTTGTTCACTGTAAATTTAATCACGTAATACTGTTAAAATCACGAATGACGGTGAAATGGAAAGAAACTCGTGAACGAAGACAAAATCTAAAATATTTTCACGAGCTAAAAATCACCGTTGGAAAGTTAGGATTGTAGTATATCAAAATTTTCGTTCAAACCTGTTCAGTACTTTAGATGAAGTGTCGTGTTCACTGCAAATTTCGGAACGTATCGCCATATAACTCACGAATGAAGGCGAAATTTAAAAAGTGTTCACGAGCTAAGTATCACCGTTAGGTCTTAATGAATAGGTGTACCAAATTTCCTCGAGCTCCGTTCAATACTTTGAGAGATATTCCTTGTTCCCTGAATTTGGAAACCGGCCGCAAGTCCTGCCGTAAATTTGTCCGAGCGTTCTGACCTGATATGAATGTTATAGGTAAATCGAAAAGAAAATTCGATAAAAGTGTTAATTTTACACCTCCCCCGTCGCTGTAATAATTTTAGGTAGTGTTTTCAGTCACCAAAAATGTGTGTACAATAGACTGGAAACAAAAGCAAGAAAAGAAATATTTATGAACTCAATATCAAGTAACGAATTATATAATAATTTAAGGGTGGTCGCACAAAAAATGCTAGGGCTTATAGTTCCATTATAATACTGCAATTGGCAGTTCCGCGCGCCACGTAGGTACCTATTACGAATATTTAGGCTGATCTAAATTTTCACATCGGTTAACTGGCTTAATATTTGATAGACACTGTTGTTATGCGCATATGCATTTATTATTATTTTATTAGGAGAAAGCACACTCTTAATTTAAGCTCTTAAGTTAGCTCGACAACGTTGAAGGAGAAAATATTGTTTCGAAGAGTTGTGGACTATAGCTACTAGTAGCTAGAGGTTCATATATACTGCTAACTCTAAAATGAACCCCCAAATTGTAACGGAGCAGTAATAAAATTCACAAAGTATTTCGTGAGTTTGATCAACCTGTAACTATTGAACACTTACAGGAGCATTTTCAATATTTAACATCGATTACAGAAATCGTATTGCCCGAACATCAGCAATAATAACGTATTTGAGGACTGTCATATCAAATCAGTATCGTAGGCGAAGGAAATCGATTTAAATGAACGTAATTAACTTAATAATAATAATAAGAATAATAATAATAATAATAATAATAATAGCGGTTTCAGCGTTTATTAGGCCGTAGGCCTGTCGCCGATTCTTAACATCGCAGAACATTCGCAGCATTTTGCGGTCTCGAACTCGCAACTCACTGCTACAATTCTGCTGTGCTTAACCGCCCTGCCTCCTTGCCGATTCTGACCAGAAGCTGGCGCATAGAGCTGGGATCGAACCCGCGCCTCTCTGCTCCAATCCTGGTACTCTGAACTTTAACCACTGGGCCACCCAATAGTCAATACGTATTAGAATTTTCAAAAACTATCATTTATAATGAATACTTGATCGTTTCCTTCCATAATATAGTGTCCTTAAAATGGAAAATTCTATAGATAAATTTAATATCGTTTGGTATTCTTCCTTGAAATGTCAAATCTAAAGAGGGACTGCTTTTACGTTCGATTTTCGAATAAACTCGATCAATTACTTATCAAAAATTTCATTTAAGAAGAATAGTAGTTGTCATTAAAATTAAAAGGACATAAACACGATAACATTTTTTAACTTAGAAAATATAATAGCAAATTGAAAAGCGTTAAATCAAGCACAACTATATTATATGAAAACATGGATAGTCATATCAGTGATATCACGTAATTTTGACAGCGCAGATGTTAGTTATTTGGCACTCCAACCAGTCGTGTAGAAAAATTTGAAAATTTCATTGAACCTACGCCCCGCTGACAAGATGCGTGCAAGTGCCACCAATTAAGACGTAGTCCTCCGGACACACGTTACCGTCGCCATGAGAGCCTGGCTGAACTGTGGGCACCGAGTCTTTAGTCTCGAGGTTGTCATGAGTGGGCATTAGCGTCATGTCACTGCGACATCTTCCTGACTCATCACGCATGGACCCGACGCTGCAAGCGCGGATAGGCACCGGAATTATCGCGTAAGCTCCGTGGTTGCTGCAGGTCACTTGAGAAGTGGTTGTGTCCACTGCGAGCCACCCTTTTTTGCACGGACCTGAGTAGGAAATTTTTAGCAGTAAAACCGGTTCAATCTGAAATCTTTTGCGTCTCCCGAACAAGGTATTAATCAATTGATTGCCTAAGGTATCATCCATTACACTTGCAGTGTTACCACATACAGAGAAGATACTACAAGTGCTCTTTTGTGGTTGGATCTAGAAAACTTGGTCTCCTCTGTTTTCATAAAGTCGTCAAATCACCTATCGTTGCTAGGGCGTAGCATTTGAAGGCGGGGAGTGGCCGCATCGATGCGGTTACCACTTCACACGAAGATGTCATCGGAACATTTCCTGGAGTCTCACACAAGTTAGGCCGGCATTTTCCCGAAGCTGACAGGCCGTTATTAGCAACCTAGCAAACAAAATTATAATAAGTAATTAGAACCTAAACTAATCATAGTTCAATTTTGTCAACACCATGCAAAAAATTAGCTAGGTCATCTCATCAAAAATTAGCTAGGTCTTGTGTGTAATGTTCATGTCAAATATGTGATTATTTTTCACATTATCAATATTGTATTGCCCTGTTATGTGTTTTAAATAGAATTCCAACCATCAACATTTGCATTCGTCTGCTTCAAAAAGATACACACACTAGCACGTCTTATTGACACAGGTGCAATACGCTACGAAAAACGCAGAAGTGAAGGTTAACTTCATGCCACATTTCAAGCAAAAATTTCAGCTTACACTGATTAGAAGAAAATAATGGTCTTTAGAATTGTCTAATAATCTAATTTGTCATAAAAATGGAGACTGGCCTTCTTAATTAAAGTTGGGAGAAAATGGAAAAGTTCTGGAAAATAATTTTAAAACTAAAATGCCATATAATTGCGCAATTCTGCTACTGAACTAACCTGGATGGTATATCCAGATTCACAAGGTCCCTTTGAGTGGGGGGTATAGCAGGCATCAGTGGGGCTATGCCAAACTTTGCTCACGGGGCACTCGCACTCGGCTTCACCGAACTCGTTAACGATCAACTGCAACGTCTTCCTGCAGAACTTGGCGTCCGCGCTGACGCCTAGCATCTCGCACCTGTCGTTGATGCTCACCGAGTTCTTCGGGCAGAGCTGAGGGACGCACTTGGCACGGTCTAGGAGGCAAAGGGCATCCGTACAAATTATCCGTTCTGACTTCAGTTCATCTATGTTCGCATTGAAGCATTAAATTATAGGATAATAAGAATGAGTAGCAGTACTTTATACATAGTTATTCTACATTGGTTGTAAATTATAATATCAGGTTAGATAAATGTTAACGAATAAAACTATTCGCCAAGATTGACGCAGAATAAAGCTGACGATTGTGCTTGTTGATGACGATCCAGTGGTCGGCACGACATGGTCCCCTCTCGTGGAGCTGCACGCACCGCCCCTCGTAGGGCACCGTGCCCCACAGCAGCGAACATATATGCAGCAGTGACGTCACGTTGCGTGCCTCTTCCGACATGCAGCGGTCGCGGGGCTGCAGCCGTTCGAGGAGCTGATGGATAAAAAATGGTTTTCTTAAGGGCAATATTGTTGATGAACTCATTTTGATTTTGTGAATAAGATGCTTGAAGACGTCACGTATACAAAATGGTGAGCCAGAAACGATGAACCGAAACACGATCTAATGAACTATGATTGAATGTAATGATCTAATGAACATTAAACCAACATAATGAGCTTTAAGGCAAAATTCTCACAAACAATGCAAACTATTCAATATTATTAGCATTAACACGATGCCTTACAACACATTTCCTGCGATAAACATCCGGGGGCTTCCCGTCCTAGCTGCTGCGACCTCGAATTATTTATTATTCCCAAGCTAATCTCGGGGCTAATCTTTGCATCCTTTGTAAGCTCAATGGCAAGTGTTATTCCAATAGTAATAATACACCAAGGTCTCCACATCAGGGCAGTAAACCGCAAAACATGTTGATTGTGGATTAGCAACGAAGCAATACTTCATGCTAATTACAACATTTTAACTCACATAAACCTGATGGGCGATCGCAGACCCCTTTTAAAACCTCATTTAACAAAGACTCCCGTTGAACTCCTGTTTGGCTTCTTGGAAAAATATACATTTATTTTCTCTGAGACCACTTAATTTTCATCAACGTTTAAACAAACTTTGTTTTAATGTTTGAATACGGCCCTTATTTTGTTTAAAGTTATGATTACATCATAAAATCTTCGGATCTAGGTAAACCCTCGATGCTGAAGTAGCACCCATAAGCCCTCGAAGAGCTCTACTATTTTCCTGTTGACAAGATCCAAACAAATTAACCATCATACCAATGCCGCCACACTAAATAAATAATCCTTTATATATTTGGAAAAGTTTGTTGGAGCCTGACGCTTTGATTGCAAAGGAGCTATTCGAGGGCATATTAGTACCTACAACTTATCATGGCAGGATATTACCTAGACCGGATATTTTATTTTTAACAGTTGAATAGTAAGGCCTTTTGAACGTTCGAAATTTGGTATAAATTTTATTCAAAGAAAAAACAATCGATTAAACCTTCGATAAAAATGGCAGTTGAATTAAGGATGGAAGTTACATGCGGGGTGGAAATATCTCTCATTAATATACAAAGAATAGTTTCAAATTTTTTCACTACTCAACAATTATAAATAACTATGTCCGTTGATAATTGTATTGTTCGCCTCTGAAAAGCCTGAAAAATTAAAAAAAATCCCACCTTTTGGTTCCGCATGAGTTGTATGTATTGGTCGGGCATAATGATGTCGGCTTGGCAGTGAGTAATAGCTAGTAACAGCACCAGCGCAATAAAAACCGTTGACATTCTCGGCCTCATTTCAGTCGCTGTGCAATATAATAATCGAATAATTAATTAATAATTTAATCAAATTATCCAGAAATTGTTGTTCAATCTTTTAGATTAGTTTTTAATTTTGAACAAATTAATAATAATGGAGTCGCTGAGAGAAAAGACTGATTTTCTTGAGAAACTTTTCAAGTGGCGAAATTGGAATCGAAAGTTGTATTTCAATGGGCCACTCAGTGAGACACATCAGGCCTACTTTCCAGCGCCGACATCGCTATGCTATAATAGATGTTTCAAAGTATTACTTGTTTAGAGAGCCTCAATGGGAAGATAATTACAAACTGATAAGATAATTACAAACTGATCTGAGCGATCAGTAAATACTTTAAAGCAATTTGCCTCAATGAAACTTCTAGAGGCTAATTGAACGAAAACAGAATGCGCCAATAAGCGGTTTAAACCAATCACGCGCGGAGCTGTTTATGTACGAGTCTAGTGAGTGGCAGGTCAGTGACACAGATGCGTCCACACCTGCATGCGGTTCCTTCACAACTGATCCTTCATGCTTGGTTTGATCGGGCTCCCATCCGGGGTGCGCAGTGCAGCAAGCCTGATCAGCACACGCCTGCTGGATCCGTAAGAATTATGTACGGGCTAAACCGTTCCGTAAAGCTGTGCTTTATTAACCGCGAACGGTCCTGCCGACAAGAAATTGCTAAATTCTCCCTTCCATGAAAATACGAAGAATGAAAATTTCCTCAAGGACATAATAAGAAGATATCTTTTAAATTAATGGGCCAAACTTCTCTCATTGTTTGTGAAGATCAAACGCATTGGTACCTGAAAAACGACCGAATTTCAATTGATTAAGAATGGATTTATGTCGATCAGGGATTCAAACGCAGTTCGTAAGCCGTATTCGCCCCGCAGCGACAGTTAAGCATAAAAATGAGAGATTATGAGTCCGCTCATCAGACGTGGAATCCGCATGGAATCTGAATCCCGCACTTCGCGGACAGCACTGTTGCGGTCCGATTTTCTGACTGTCGTTCTCGCTCTTCTTCTATCACTCCGACGCATTACCCGAAGCTGAAATTGAACATGAGCCTTGGTCGGCTCACTCTCGTTTGAGCCGCCTGCCTGGACGGGCGTGGCAGGACGCAGTAATTGGTCGGTTATCTGGCAAGGAAATACCTTGGATTTACCTCCGACGCTGCTGTCAACCATTTATTTAAACTAAATTCATATATTTCAATTACCTCTTTTGTCGGCCATGGACAGGTGCGGCTGCAGGCAAGTGGAGCTAGAGAACCAGTCTCGCAGACGGTAGCGCTTCCGGCGCTGTACGTCGCACGGACTTGTCGTTTATTTTAACCTCTGTCTTCCCACTCGGTGAACAGTGTTGAAGGAAGCTGCAACTTGTTGGCAACGTTGGATAGGAGTCCCGGCGTAATCTCGGCAAGCACTGCGCTCCTCCGCTAGATTCCCACACTTTGAATTGATTTGACCTAGTCTATCACCGATAATCGATAAACTGTGACTTCCTCTCGGCGATAACTCCGGTGATGTACGGATGGGCCCAGCTAAATTTACTAATCTTTAATGTTCAACTATACATTTCCCGTCTGATAGCTACCTAGGATTACTGATATACTTCTCCTGGATTCGCTTGTTCATTTATATAGTTTGTTCATTTAATAATGCGCGTGCATTTTATCATTCGTACCCTCTTACAAATAGAATTTTTGCTGACTGTGCTAATTTAGTTACCATGCTTTCTCACTATTCCGTTAGGGTAGCCTATATGTGTTGCCCGCTCTCCCGCAGCAGCACGATTCTGTGACACGCATGAAGCCCGCGCACGTCACGAGCATGAAGATCATGACGCTCACGCTCGTCACGAGCATGAAGATCATGACGCTCACGCTCGTCACGAGCATGAAGATCATGACGCTCAATGATCATGAAGCTCACGCTCGTCACGATCATTCTGATCATGAAGCTCACGCTGTCAGGTGAGAATTGCTCACGGGCTGATGACGTCAGTCAGGCTTCGTTTACAATGTTGCGTGTCACGCCAAGACCTTCAGTCTTGGACGGAAAACGATACCTGTTAATGCTCTTACTCCAATTTGCATTGCCATCTGTTTAACCTCTCAAAGAAGTACTCTATTGATCCTAACTCTGTGCCTCATTATCCATTTTGATTTATGTTAAGATACTAACGAACTAATCCTCAGCTCAATTAGAATTACATAGGTCATAGACCATTCTGCATTTATATAATTTAATTTTGTGAATGAAGCCACAGCCCGACAGTTATTCGTGAGCCTTATGCTTCTGAAATCCGTGCTCGTAATGAGCAAAATGATTATGATGCCGGAGCTTGTCATATGGATGATCATTATGCAGCTGATGCTCATCAGTAGCATGATGATTATGGAGCTCGCACTCTTCACTAATCTGATAATTATGAGACCTATGCTTGTCATTCTTATAAATGTCTACCAATAGCAGAAGTTATCTCGTGAGTTTAGCTGGTCCAACCTGACAACCTGATCCCTACTGTAAGGGATTGGTATCTAATAACATAACATAACATAGTGATGTCGGCGCTGAAGAGTAGGCCTGATGTTGCCTGTCGCCGTTTGTCGTACTTTTCGTGACTTGTTCACAGAAGATCCAAAATCGTGTCATTTGACCGGATCTTTTCATGACTGACGATAGTTTGAAATAGCTAATGGACTTCCACCGGGTTCGATATGGGGCTAGGCATTTCAAGTCTGAACATATATTTTTCCTTAGCTTTAAATATTCTGTTCTTGAACGCGTTTATTATACTCGGAATGCCTACGATGTAATCGGGAGGCTGTTCCACATGTCGGTGATTCGAAGCGAGAAGAAATGTTGTCGCGTGGATAAGTTGCAGCGATGTTTTTTTAGTTTATAGCCATGGCCTCTGGTGTTGGTTCTTGTTTCAAATTCTAGTAATCCTTCGGGGACTTTGTATAAACCATGAGTATACTTGTATTCCTCAATGAGGTCCCCACGTAGACGTCTATAACTGAGGCTTGGAGGCGTCATAATCTTTCTTCATAGGACTTGCCCTTCAAGCCCGGAATTATCCTTGTTGCACGTCTTTGAACATTCTCTTTAAATTTCTGTCCTTTTCAAATCTCGGTGACCACACAACGTTTCCAAACTCTAGACTCGGGCGTACGACGGCAACAAACAACTGCTTCATCGTTTCTGCAACTAGGAACTCGTATGAGCGTCTGATTAGTCCAAGAAGTTTGTTGGATGTGTTAGCTTGCGTTTCAACATGCTTAGAAAATTTCAGCTCCTTTTCGACATAAACTCCGAGATCTTTTTCCACACTAGACTTTTCAATAAAAAAATAGCAGAAGATTTCTTATGAAATCGGTGTTCGTAATGAGCAAAATGATATGATACCGGAGCTTGTCATGAGGATGATCATTATACCGCCTCATGTATATGTTCCTCGACTCACGTTCTTCGCATTATCAAGAATTCAAAATGAAAATTGAATCAGCGAAACCTCTGAACGTTATTCTGACTAAATAGGCTTTAAATAATATCAGATACTCATACTCCAAATGATAATTTCTATAATAGTTTGTCACTAAATTATACCTTAGGTTCAGGTGGAAAGCCGTGATGACGGCACTGAGCGGGAAACCGCTCTATAGAGAGCCATCTCTGCGAGTCTGATCAAAAACCGTTCCTAGTTCTTCCTCGTATAGTCTACGAGGGGACGTGGGTCAGCTGAGTGGTATGCTCCGATTTTTTTCTACGTTCCCTCCAATGGACAAATTGGGGTAGGGTGGCCCAGAGGTAACAAATGTACCATTGGTTGGAGCAGCGAGCTATGGGTTCGATCCCAGCTTACTGTGGCCGTTCTGGTCAAATCGACGAGGATGCCGGGCAGTTTAACAACGCAAAATTGGACCAGTGAGTTGTGTAATAAAGACCCGCAACAAGCTGTGAATGTTCGTAATAGGCGACAGGTGTCGTCTCCATATTCGGCGACACCGCTTTACTATTCTAGACGCTGTATTTGATAATTTTAGTGAACAGAATAACAAAAAGTAATGCGTAACTTGTGGTCAGCGTGTTCAAGCAGTATAACTATAATTTCAATATAAGGTGTCTTCATGAATCGACAGCGTCAACATCTGTATTTCTGACTTATCATCAGACCACGTGACCCCTCGTTGATTGTTGCCCTTCAAACCTGAGAAAAGCTGGTTTCGGGGCAATTTGCAACTCAGGGTAATGCCAGCATTATCTCCCCTACATATATGAATCAATAAGCAATTTCTGCTAAAAATTAAAGGAATTGTAATTCTATATGGTTACTATTATATACTCCTTACTCATACGAAAGTAAGAAAAAATTCTAAAGGTCTATATAGCATGAACCCTTCATAAGTACAAATAATGAGTACTTCGATAACTCTAAGCTATATTCTCTGATGAAATTCAATCATTGTAAAACTTACTATCGATCAAATTTGCCCGTTAGGTTATTTTATGTAATTAAACTATTTCATACATTCTCTCCCTAACTTTAGCGTAGACTTTTACCCCATACAGGGTACTTGTCGTCAGTACAGGGAGTCCGAGCGACGTGGCAGAAGCTGCCGCCCTCTATCCGCCATTTGCCTGGGACACATGCAATTGGCATTTTTAGGAATCTATCTAGTTTTGATGAAAATAATGAGGTTATTTAATTTTTGTACTTTGAAATATTTGTAAGTCCATTTTTCTTCTAAGGAAGCGTCTATATAGGTTATTGGTGACGGCTTCATCAACTGGTTATTTTGAGTAGTGGCCACCTGCCGTTGTGGCGAAATATTCCGTTCGATGTACCAAATGAATCAATTTACTTTCAGCAGAGAGCATTCAAAATTATTGTTTTGTATAATTAGGACTAGATATTTATTCCATCGTTTATATATCTTGTCCATTCATTTTTTTTGCGTTGTCATTCAAGTGATTAGGCTATGAGTGCTTAGAATTTAGCTAGATTATTGATGACGATGTTAGAGTGTTAGTATAATATTTCAGTGAATTTATTATCCACCTGCACTACGGTCAACGTCCAGTGGCTCAATACATCAGCTGAAATATCGGGCTTGGTTTGCTTAAAAAAAACTAAAATGCCTGCAATTCAGGAGTGGAATTAGTGCAAACAATGCTGTCAAGCATAGTGACAAACAGGATGGAATTCTAAAATTTACAGTTCATATATTATTTTCGCTACACCTAGACCAGTTTTTCGATACAACATTATTTGAGGCAAAAAAATTAACTTCTTATAGGCTTAAACACGTATAGGTAAAGGTATAAAAAGTTTCTAAAAAGTAATCACTTAACTTGGAAATGTTGCGTGTCTGCAGGGCAGCTTGCACTCAACAATTAAAATTATAAAAAGTACTAGTTCGTTAAAGATTTGACTCTTAATGTGACAGCAAAGAACTTTTCCATGATGCACACAATAAACACGCAATTCATGGGANATTTACCTAATGCAAGAAATTAGCAATCAATAATTCAAGGTTATTTTGTAAGTTTTGTAACAAGGGAAGACTACATTAAATACGTATTGGCAACTTATGCTAAAAAAATGCACTGAAACTGCAAACAGCTGTGACAGAAGGTGCCAGAAAGCGCCATCGATTCATTTGTCATTTTTTATTTCAAATCGCTTTCAGTTCTTTGGACTAGGAGCGTAAATTTCAGTGTAAAACCTATTAAAAGTTTAAGTTTCTACGTGGATTTTGATGCTGTTAACATTTAAATACTTGAAAGTATCTCTGATGCAAGAAATACTGGCTAAATACATTTTAATTTGGAAATTAACATCAATCAAAATTACTGTTATTCCGGGCTATGTTGGTTCTTGCGACCGATTTTTGCATCCAGTCGCTTATAATGAAAATAAAATTGTTTAAGCAAGTATTTCTTGCATTAGAGATACTTCAAAGTTTGTTAATGTTAACAGCATTATAATCGATGCAGAAACGTACATTTTTTATATAGATATTAGAAATTTAGGCTCTTTGACTCATATACTATGGCCCTATGGGTCTAGGATTTCAAATGGATGCATGTGTTCAAATTCAAATAAGGCCCACCCACGGCCAGTGTCAGCTCAGCTGACAAACCGCCCCTTTCTTCAGAAGCAAGAAAGCTTTTGCCGGGTAAGGCTGTGTTACATGATCGGTCCTCGGTCCGTAAAGAAGTGTCGATCGGTTCAAAATGACATAAGACCAGGTTCTTTTGAATAACCTATAGAATTGCACCATGACAACAAACAACATTATACACTTTACAGTTGACTGACTATAATAGACTCAATAGTCAATAGAGCACTCGAAAGTCAAAAATTTAGCATTCAAACCTTTAGATTCTGTGAACCTTGTGATTTTTTCATTATTAAATCTTTAGAAGGCTCACAATACAGCAATCCCTTGATTAGCACGGTTTTGAATACCGCGGTTTTGATTAACGCGGAAAAAAAATGTGCGACCTACCCTTAATCTACGCGGTGCCAGTTTTGATTAGCGCGACTTTTTTTTCACTACGCATCATTTTCCCGCCTCTAGCCATAGGTGTTACGTTCGGAACAAAAGTGTTACTTTTTGCTTATTAGATCTTATGTTGTTACTTTTGTTACAACTTTTGGAAAAATTTGCCAAATGTTGTTACTTTATGAATTTCAGCCAATAATTCTTTAAATACGGTCCCGTTCAGTAGGCACTCGTGCTGACTACAGAGTCGGTTTAACCGCGCCTTGTCCTGTTCATAACTCGAATGGTCGAGTTCAGCAACGTTCGCCGGTAAGTGAGCCATGCCGATGCTCTAGTTACTTGTTAGCCTTCAACTGGTTGAGATTGCTGCCATATCTACTGCTCATTTTTATCAAACTACATAATTTTCCTTGATAAATTACCGTCATAATTATGGACAAAAAGGGAACGCTTAAACGTAAAAATATCACTTTGGAGACTAAGCTTGAAATAATTAAGCGTTTTGATAATGGTGAAACGAAAACGAAGATCGGTGAAGACCTAGGGTTTCCCGAGTCAATATGCACAGGAAACAATACGTTAATTCATTCGCATTTCATTTATTTATTTCCCCTATTATTTAGAAAAAAAATATAATGAATTTTAGTGGGGAAAAAAATTATCATGTAACTTTGCTATTTTTGAGGATTCATTATAATTATTCCCATATATTCTTAAGTTTGATTAGCGCGGTTTTGCATAACACGGTAAAACTCGGGGATTTATTAACCGCGTTAATCAAGGGATTGCTGTATATCACGTAAAGTTTTCACTCAATTATCGTCTCGAAGTTCGGGAGCTTTATCTGCAGTACCATAAACTTTGACCACTTTTTTTTCAAAATGATGCCATTTTTTTACCAAATAAGTTAAACTTAAATTGAAACATGCAAAATACAGGTCTATACTCTAGCTTTACTCACCATAAATTGCTGGCTCCTGCAGGGTTGGCAATGATTAAATCAAAATGATTAAATCATGTGATTAAATCACTTGATTTTTTTTATAAAAAAATCATGATTTTTTTTATTTTTTCGATTTTTTTGATTTTTTCATATATTTAAATATATTGAATGGCAGTCTTTAATTTATATTGAGGTATTGTTATTCATGGTTTAGTATAAATGTACTATGAATGACAAATTGGTATATAAACTTGTTGCCTTAAGTGTGTATTAGGTTCCAATAAATTGAATGCTTTTGGTACAGAGGAATCAAGTGTGCAAATTGCAATACATTGTACATAGCTAGCAGCTTAGCTAATTTGTATAAGGCTATAAGTAGTCTTTAACTATTTGTTATATATTGATTACAATATACAATTTTAATGTGTTAGCTAGCTTATACAGGGTGGGGCAGAACTGATTGAACAGTTTTGAGGCAAAATAAAAGAGTAATGGAGGTACATAAAGAAGAAAGTTTATTTTCCTCAAGATTAGCATAACATACCATTTAAAATACTTATGTTTTGAAAACAATATCAGGAAGATGGGGTTTGTTAGCTGCATCACACTGTTGGAGTCGTTCTCGGAAGTTTTCTATAGCACGTTCACACATATGGCAAGGTATGGCCATAACCTCTGCTGCAATAATCCATCCCCTTAGCTGTGGTAGGGTGTGAGGGCGACTTCTGAACCCCTTTCTTTTAGATGTCCCCAAAGAAAGAAATCGCAAATGCTCAAATCAGGTGACCTCACAGGCCACTGTAAATCACCCCTCAGAGTCTGGGAACATGCGTTTCAAAACTTTGAGTGACATTCGGGCTGTGTGAGCTGTAGCCCCATCCTGCTGGAACCACACATCTCCCAATGCTTTATTTTCAGCAATGTTTTCCATCATGGGCTGCAAGAAATTTTGCAACATTGCAGCATAGCGATTGGAATTCACTATCACGGTTACTCCCTCCACCGAGAACAACTCCAACAGTGTGTTGCAGCTAACAGCCCCCATCTTCCAGATATTGTTTTCAAAACATAAGTATTCTAAATGATATGTTATGCTAACCTCTAGGAAAATAGACTTTCTTCTTTATGTACCTCCATTACTCTTTTATTTT
>NW_025933605.1:15832-92928 GCF_000764305.2 Hyalella azteca
GTGGGTCACATTTTTAATTTTTTAACCTATTAGATATGCAAACTTTTTAAATCTTTCTATTGTGTTACGTAGCCTCAGTATTAGGCCTTTGATGGCCATTGACAAAATTTTTCTATGTCAAATCGTTTCTGAGTTTTGGGGGTTTTTGTTAGAAAAACGAAAAGTGGTCAAAGTTACCCCACCGGTCAAAGTAACCCCATTTTACGGTAATGTTCTGTAGTTACCTCACCCACCCGTCCCACCGATTGCGGAATGAGAACTAACCACTAACCATCATTAGATTCCTGCCAGGCTGCCACTGTTGAACACGATTGATTCTGCATGCATGTATAATATTTACGAAGGTTATTAAACCATTCTGATTTCTGTTGAATGTCAGTTACTGATAAATTTTTAATATAGAAGAATTCGTATCTTTCATTTTTCACATGACTATATTGATGTCGGTTTCACATTGGTTGCTGGTGCAGTTGGTATCCCTGCTACCTTCTTTGTTTACATTTTTTATTCGGGTGGTCGCAACGAAAGGAGATTGTATCATGTATGTCTCAGCTGATTGCATCGGTGGTCAGTTTTTTATTTGTGGATTGAATCACAGACAGTTTTTCATGTATTTCAGTGAGTGTACATAGTGAAGATGTTATTCTTTGCAATTTCCATCAATAATGGCATAACTACACTATTGTATTACGCTCTTGAAATAAGAATTGTAGCATTACGCATTAAGTTAGCATTACGCATTAAGTTAGCATCAGTGCGTTAACATTGTGTGCATTTGAGGCAGTCCCTTTTAGCTTTCCATTGCTGATTGGATTCCAGTGGCTGTGACGTTGCACATGTTCTAGCGATGATTGGATCCCTGTGACAGTATGTTGAACGCGTTCAAGCGTTGATTGGATTCTTGTTACTGTGATGATGCAAGTGCTGTTTTTTTTTCAATGAAACAGCTGTGGCATCTTGCAGAGACTCATCAGTGATGATGATGGACGGAAAGTGGAAGTGTGCTCGTTCCAGATTTTTGGGTCCTGCTTTCCGATTTGCTATGTTTACCTGTTAATATAATACTCCTCTGGAATTCCACACTGCAGTAGTATCACCTATCGATGCCTACCACGTTACACCACGGACCACCGTCCACTGCAGGGAAAATTGATAAACTGAACTCATTGGAAACTGCCGCGCTTCTGAAATCGCGCATGGTTTGACATCCAATCCCGTGTTGGCAACGCCTCAGTCAAGTTAACTAGTCATTTATCTGTAGGTAGGGTAAACACAGTATATTCCAACACTTTGAGGACGTAGCAAAAAATGAATGGCTATAAAAAATACTGTATGTGCAACTATAGTTCTGTTTGCTTTATGGTCACTCTCAAAACACTGCACTACGCGCCAGCAACAATGAAACGTCACAAAATGTTGCCATATTATATATTTACCTAAAAGCCTTTAGAATGCAAACCTACCAAATTCATATATTCCGACACTGTGTGTGACTAAATTAGGCATTTTGTGAGACTAATTCTGGCCGCACTTCAAACTCTACTAATTTGTAATGCCGACACTCTTGTGTTCAAATTCCGATCGCTGTGTGAGCTATATTGGAATATGACACAGCTTGGAATTAGAACACTATTGAATATTGAACACTACTTAATTAGGCATTTAATTAAGAGTTATTAAGCTTTTAATTAAGAAAATGTTAATTTTTGCACACAGCTTGGAATGAGCTGTGTGTGCCTAATTCCAAGCTGTGTCGGAATTAGTTTTTATGTGTCTAAAACCGTCTCTTAACTTAATCAGTATTAATTTTTTTACCACTTGAAATCAGCAAATACAAGTATACTTAAAGGATTCCTAATATATTCACAGACTTAATTAAAATTCTCAAACCATAATAATCTTTCTACACAAACAGTTTATCACTATTTGGTATAGCAAGGCCAACTATCAACTCTGACACGTTTTTTGATGTTCTCACTGGGTGACACTGGGTGACAATTTCACACTGGCGCACTGTCTCTCTTTGGATCTTAACATTTTCATGCCAGATGGCCCAGACCTAGTGTTTTGGCAATAGTATGATCTCACTGTTTCAACCTTCAACAAATGCGTGGAACTAAGACAAAGCTTAATATAAAGGAAAAAAGTTGAGAAGTGTCAGAATTACCCACAATGTCGGAATATACCGTGTTTCCCCCACTATGTATTTTTCAAAATTATTCTATTTGAAGGCATAAATCAGTAAATTACTGTACTAACTAATCAACTGGAGTATCCAACATGCTGTATCCGACTATTTCCTACTTGTTTCTAAAATCTTGCGGCTCCAATGTGACAAAATTTTTAATACATTTGGAATCTAGCAGCCCGATCATGCACTTTTGTTAACAATTTGATAGGAGTAAATTCATCTGGCGGGAATCTTGCAATTCCGGAAATGGCAAGAAGCTCTAGTTACGGCCCTAATGGTAGAAGTTTTTCATGCCTGCAACTAATCAACTACAATTTCTATATTTAAAGCATGAGATTGATTAATTATGTTATTTCTGCTAAAGGTTTGAAATATTTTTGGAAGCCTAAAATTTGAACAAATTGTTTTTTTACTTTGAGATGACATGGTTGATTCATAGGAAATATTCTACCTAATGTGATTAAGCAATTACAAATTGGTTTATTATCCTTTAAATAAGAATTTTTGCATTGAAACTTTTGGATGATGTCTACTGCAATATGTGTACAGTGGTATCAAGAGCCAAAGCTGTAAACCAATCATTGGATGGCCACTAATATGTTGCATTGTTCTACCCATTATGGTTAATAGAACCTAAAAGAAACTCTTCATCGAAAGGACAAAAAGCTTATATCACGCTTACACAGGCTGGAATTCTTAGAATGGAAGTTCACTTATAAAAAAGCTTTCCACACTAGTACATATACCATATTTGGGGGCAGGGCTTATGGGCACAACCAATCACAGCTAGAAAGCAGATAACATTACAATTCCATTAACCAATCACAGCTAGAAAGCTGATAACATTACAATTCCATTAACCAATCACAGCTAGAAAGCTGATAACATTACAATTCCATTAACCAATCACAGCTAGGAAGCTGATAACATTACAATTCCATTAACCAATCACAGCTAGAAAGCAGATAACGTTAAAATTCCATTAACCAATCATAGCTGGAAAGCTGGAAAGGGCTAAAAACACAATCCCATCAACCAATCACAGCTGGAAAGGAATAGGATATGTATATAATGGACTGAAAGTGGAAAGTTCCTGGCCTTTCCAAGCTTTCAGGTCCTGCTTTCCAATATGCTATGTGTAGTGGTTATCCCTATAGATTTATATCCCTCTAGATTTATTCTAGAATTCCACACTGTGCTTACGTGATAGTACAATAAATTTTGAAATCTTCTCCAGTCATGGGACTTGAATTCATGCTCATAGCTGATCTTGAATTTCTGCACTGTGTTTAAGCAATTTCTAAAATTGTAAATTTTAAATAGGTACCAACTTTTTAAATTTTATTCTGAAAGCATCACATCTATTGAATTTTAATAGGGATCATTAATTTTTGCATTGTATTTCTGAAAATCAAGTATTGCAGTTCTTTTAAATTAAAAACATTCTTTTACATCAAAAACAATTAATTTTTTCTTACAGCTTTCATGATGATTGATGATATATTTATCTCATATAACTAAATATTTTAAATTGGAAGATTTTGTCATTTTGAAGACTATTGATTACAGAACTTTTGTTTTCTCAAGTGTATTCAAAAACAGTTCTGAAATAGACATTTCCATTACCATATATAAATGAGGTTACAAAATACATAGCAAATCTAATCATTGTCATTTGATTTAGGATGTATGGATGAAAATTTTACCTTTGTTCCCTTGATGCTTATTTCTACCCGCAGCAGCTGTAGAAATACGTGCCAAGGCCATTCAAACCAACACAAGCATTAGGTTGCCGCAGAAGTGTTGCATTGTTCTGTTACTGACTGGTCAATATGTTCTCAGCAAATGTTCTGCATAAAAATCACAAATAACTCTTGCCTTCTTGTTTAGGAGCAGGTAAAATAATTTTTCCTGGTATTCATAACTGATCATTATTTTTGCATTGTATTTATCTATATATAAAATTGACTATCTATGTATTTTGTTGAAGTATCAAATTATTAATTTTAAATACTCATACACACATTTTTGGGATTTAAATTCTGCAAGCATCACTGCTATTAAATTTTAATACACTACATGTCACGTGACTAAATGCTCATTGATTTATGAAAATGAAATTATTACTGCTCCTAAACAACCAACATTTTCTAAAAGACACGAGACGTTCAAAAACAGATAATGGGAGATGAAATCATTCAGAATATGCAGTGAGGTTATTAGACAATATCGACAAAATAGGGCGACAACATGAATAAAATTCATATCTCGATGTGTATCAATAGGTGTTTGAATTTTGAAACAACTTTCCATTATTTAAATCTCAGTGTGGAATGTGGATCAAATCTATTGTGAATTTGAACTTGACATGACCAAAACAAGGTGTGTGATGCCATCTTGTCAAATGTTTTCATGGAAGCACGATGTGCCCATACACTGTGAAAGAGGTGCAATTTATCCCATCATTATGCGTGATATCAAAAACTTTGTTGGTATTGGCCAATTTGTAAGAATTTTTTTGCAAAAGTTAATATAATTTTTTTAAAACATATTCATTGCAAAAACTTGTCAGCTCTAGATAAATGACTAGTCAATATAATTACCGACCCAGTATTGGATTCTGAACCAAAGCCCACGTGCAATAGATGATCCATGGCAGTTTCTGTTCAGCTCAGTCAGCCACAGTGTATCAAGTGTCACTGCGGTGGAAGGTTTAACCAGGGTTTGTACTGGTCATGGAAAACCTGGAAAGTCAGGTTATGGAAAGTCATGGAATTTGCAGGTTATGGAAATTCATGGAATTTGCAAATATAAGAAGAAAAAAAGGAAGTGTTTTTCTGTGCTGCATGTGTTTATTGTTTGTGCAGTCTCTTGTTTCCTGCGTTCTGATTGGAGAACCAATCACATGAGCTTGGTCGCCAAGCTCAGTTGCATTCGGCAACTATTTGATGTGCTGTGGCAGCATTCCATCTTCAGCTTGCAATTTCTCTATCACCATGCCTGGAAAGTGTAAATTTCATGACTTTAATTTAAGAATAGAAGCTTAATGTGACTGGCTTGCTTGCCATCCAAAGCATGAAGGTATGGCGATATGGTAATTATGCTCAAAAGAGTGTACATTGTGCCATGCCAGAGGCAGCAAATGCACTAAGTTAGCTAAGCAACACGGTGAATAGAAAAGCAAGGCGCAGTCAGCAGTCACAAATATCTGATTTGTGGTCCGCTGACAGCAATGCAACTGCAGTTTCTTGCTCCAAAATCAGCACTGCAGTGTCTACTGCCACTGTGAATGTAGAGATGGAGTATCCACTGCCAAAAACAACCCCAATGGCGAACTGACCAGCTTTGTAACAAAAGATGTTCTGACGTCTGAAATTTGGTGGACATTGAAAATGGCGACATCTCACTTTTCTTTTCATAGCAACATTGGCGTAAGTGATTTATTCTGCTTCATGTTTCCTGACAGTTCAATTGCTGGCAAGTTTTCACTCAGCAAAACCAAAGCAAGATATATCACCATTTTTGGCCTGGGACCTTGCTTTTTGGATATGCTGAAGCAAAATGCTCGTTCTGCTGTTAACTTTGTGCTTCTTTTTAACAGGTCACTTAAAGAAGAACTTCAAAAGAAGCAGCTCAGATTGGTTTCATTTCCATTCCTCTGTGTCTGCCTGCTCTATGCATTTACACATGTGCTATTTATGAACTGTGGGAGTCTGGGAGATGATAGAATATGCACAGATAGTCTTTCAGTCATGCTTAACCTGTCATATACGAGTCTTGGAAAATTATATTGATGGTCATGGAAAAGTTGTGGATTTTTTTCTAAATACCAGTACAAACCCTGTATAACATTGTATGCTTTTTGATCTATTTCCTTATGTAAATGTGAGAATATATTAACTTTATAGAATTCCACACTGGCCAGATCAATAGGCCAATACAGGATAACATGGTGGCAAACAAGTTGGACTATTTTATTAAGGGTCAACATAAGAAACGTGAACATGAATTTGGCATTTACATTTTGGCACAAGTTTCTGAACGTCAAATGCATATAAAGTGGACAATTGGATACAGGTAATGCACCTAATTCAATGGCAAACGTGCTTCTGGAAGAACTACACAACCTCACTGGGCCATCTAAAACACTGCAGCAGTGACAACACTCAGCTGCTGTCTAACGAGTTCTCATTCATTTGACTTTTATATTTTTGAAGAACAGTTTTGACTTAAAAAGACACTATAATAGAAAATCATTCAATTTTTGTCAAATATTTAATTTGACAACATACCCTTCTTCCAAAAGAAATTATCAGTGCCAAAGGCTCTCTTTATGGAGGCAAAGATAATTTCATTTCAGTCATTCCTTAACCTATTAACGCCGACAATTCCCTGCAGATTATTAAAACACTTTTTTCCATTTAAGGGATTTATTTAGGTTTCTTCTAAAGTATTGTGATGGAAAAATTTAACTTTTTTCATTATTACTTGGAATACAGACTGGCGAGTTTACTTGCCACCCGGCTATAAAAAAATCATATGTCCAAGAGAAGAGATAACCAGAGTGGGTAGATATCTAAAGTTCATGAATGGATTTGCCAATGGAATCTATGCATGTATTGCCCACTCAAAGTTCATTTTTTCGTGTGAAAGGTTTTCATGCACTCTGGGTGCACAGGAATGTTGCACACACTGCAAAAATAAATGGTACGGGCGCCACATTCATGGCATCTGTTGTACAGGCTTATGCCTTTGTAGTTCCAATGATGCTGACTTCCCTGAAAAGATGCATATTTTGTAGACTAATTGGTTCTTCTTTAATAAAATGAACATTTTACATTTGAATAATTATATATATCTGTTCTTTTCAGGTTACTAATCTATAAATATGGGGAATATATTTGCAAACTTGTTCAAAGGCCTCTTTGGCAAGAAGGAAATGCGTATTTTAATGGTAGGGTTGGATGCTGCTGGTAAGACAACAATTCTCTACAAACTCAAATTGGGAGAGATTGTTACAACCATTCCCACAATTGGCTTCAACGTTGAGACTGTAGAATACAAGAACATCAGCTTCACAGTGTGGGATGTGGGTGGTCAGGACAAAATCAGACCCTTGTGGCGACACTACTTCCAAAATACACAGGTATGTCATATTGTTAATATATTTACCTCTCATGAGATATTTCTGAAGAATGACTCAAGTGCCTTTTTTTTCATGCTAATTAGTGAATATATTTTTGTGCAATGCAGCCATGATAACTTTAGAATTCAGTGATGTCCTCCAAATTGTCATTGGAACCAAAATTGAAGTTTACTCTAAGTCTTTGGATTGATTTGAAGTTTGGATACGTTTTACAAGTTTCCTCTTGAATCTTTGAATTAAATACTGTAATAATTATTCTCTTAATACAAGCCTTTACTCTCTAACAGTTGTTTTTTGGTGCTGTTTAATCTATCTCATTTTGTTATTGTACAGGGCCTTATTTTTGTTGTGGACTCAAATGATCGTGAACGTATTGGTGAAGCTAGAGAAGAACTTATGAGGATGCTGGCTGAGGATGAATTGAGAGATGCTGTGCTTCTTATATTTGCCAACAAACAGGCAAGTTATCATTTACTAATGATCTTGTTAATTGGATTTTCTTGGATAAATATTGGGATGGAATTTCTGCAGGCTGTTCCAGAAATTAAATTTTAGCTGTTCTAGTAATATCTAGTGTCATGTAAATATTATTTTTACTTGATTAGTCATCAATTGTCACATCTTTTCTTGAAGACAATAAAAAATTTTTGTTATTGGTAAAATTTTCATGAATTTGAAAATTACTATGAAGTAAGCCTCGTGTTACATATCCAAGTACAACCTCGAGCATTATACAGCAGTAGTATCAACACCTGTTTTTCTCACGTCTTGAACGTTTTTTTAATATTTTCATTTATAATTTTGTTTTAATACTGTTAAATAACTACAGGATTTGCCGAACGCCATGAACGCTGCTGAGATCACTGACAAGCTGGGCCTGCACTCGCTGCGTAACCGCAACTGGTACATCCAAGCAACTTGCGCCACTAGTGGTGATGGGCTTTATGAAGGCCTTGATTGGCTAAGTAACCAACTGAAGAACGCCAATCGCTAACATCCTTAAGTAAATCTTGAGAACCTTATTACTTTTCTTACTGCTTTAACTTATCTCTAACTCTCACTTCTCTCCTGCAATTCTGCCTCTGTCATCTTCTCTTTGCTGTCTGTCTTTGCTCCACTGGATACTAGCAACTTCATGTACAGTCCGGCTGCCAAGGCCAGCACAGGCCTCGGTCTCGTTCTGAAGTGCTCTCAGTGAATGCGTTGCGGCTTCGTTCCTCCATACGGAATAATTGGTGATGTTCCTGCATTCATTTCATTGTCCTGATGCGTCCTTATGAGGGCATTTTCATGTGGTATAATTATTGATCAACTTGAGGTCAGGTGTGATGTTCCCGCTTGTCATTGGGAGCCTCGAGAGCATTGAAAACCTTGCCCTAATATGTGTTCTTCGTGGATAGGTTTTAATATTGTCTTTTTTGGATTGAGGGTCTAAATTTTAACATTTCTTCAAAGTTCAAACGAAGTATTAGCTTTTTAGTACTATCCTGTCATTGATGAATTGGAAAAAGTGATTTAGAAAGTTAGGCCTTTGTCATTATGTGGTGTCCTTGCCCCAACTTGTGTCTTCATGGAAACAAACCCCCAATGTCTCGCTGGAAGTTCGTGTCTCAATATACTTTACATGCTGTGACCAAACTATCCATTTGAAAGGTCGTCATCATATACTATAACCTCCCTCCTTATTTTACTGGATGCATGAGTTTTAAAGTGGTTTTTGTACGCCTTGTGGTTACAATTGCCAGTTATTGCGTTAGAGAACCTGCCCTGGCGCAAGGTTCTTATCAAAGTTTACCACTGAGATTTAAGTATTGCTGCGTTCATCATGCTTCTTCGTTTGTGCTGTTCAGCATGAATAGCGCCAAAACGCAGCATGCTGCTCAGTACTTATGGCGCCACAACGCAGCGTGCTGCCCAGCATTTTAGCCCCACAACACAACGTGCTGCTCTGCATGTATAGCGCCACTTCGAAGCGCGTTGCTATGCATGTACAGCGCCACTTCGAACGTGCTGCTCAGCGTGTCTAGCGCCATGATGCTGCAAGCCGAGGTGCTGTGCATGCCTCAATGACCGCAGCAACTTGCCTCTCACTACGAAGCTTCCACTCATTCTAATTGGCTGGGAAAACGTGGACATTCGCCTGCGTAACGAAGATAAATTGCGCGATGTGTAGTCCTTCCTTGAATTCTTTAAAACTTAGTGTAACTTACAATGTAATAAATCCGTTTCGATGCCTAAAAATGTGCTGAAATTTGCGTTTGCTGGAAAATTGTTCTGTTAGATTTTGAAATTGGAGCGCGGTGACGCTAGTGATATTAAATTGAGTCCATGTTGCAGTGCGCTGAAGGAGAATTGCTTATACTTTAGGGTAAAAATTTGTTGTTCTACGACAGTGAGATTCAACTGTCTCCAAGTGCGCAGAACCATTGCTGTTTTCATTTTGTATGAATAAGATAATGAGCCGAATAATTTGGGTTTAGATTTAAGCCTATGTCTATTTATTATTATTCTTTGCAGTATCAAGGCCGTATGAGCTCTTCACTCGCCTATTTTTTTTCTAAGTGCACGATTATAGCTTGAAAGAGATTGGCCTTTTGACAATTTGATTAACCTTGGCCTTTTGGCAATAAGATTAACGTGAAATGATCATTGCAGCCGCAGTTCACAACATTCCCAATAGAGGCAAAATAAACTCCCAGTCTCTAATCGTGCCCGCAATTTATTTGTTGTGACCTTTTTGTTAAGCTCGTTCCTTTGAAATAGCGAGAGTGATTGCCTTTAATAATAAACTACGATGGCATATTGGAGTGTAAGAGTTCATGTTTCTAAGCTGCTCGGAACAAACTCTTAATGAAGTCCAATAAAACATTTGTGCTGATGTCATAACATTCTTCCTTGAGTTTTGCGGGCGTCTTCAGTGAGCCTCGGTCTTTCCGCCACTGACGTAGTTCTGGGTAAAGATGGACAGTTGTTCAGTAAATTTATGATTTTAATAATATGTATCTTCTCGGATGCACTTTGAAGTGCTGAGTTGTCGTGCGTTGTTGAGCCCCAGTTGTGAGCAGCAGAGCCGTCGTAAATTCGGTTAAAAATAGACGACACTGATCTGAAGCGCTAGAAACCTCTCCCTACTACTACTACTAAATTCGGTTCACTGACGCATGAATAATATTATTGCGGATAGTAATAATTACACGTTATAATTTTCTTCAGCTGTTTCAGACTAAAGTTTGTGTCCACCTCCAAGCGAGCACCCACTTGAGACGAATCTAATAGTTACGAGGTCCCCGTCCAGTTCTCTAGAAGACCAGCGAAAGCCAGTGTAGAATATTCCCCGTAATTGTCAATGAAAAAATTATTCATTTCAGGGCGCAGGTTGTAAGTATGTCGAAAGCTTCGACACACCCCGTCATATCAGAGCCTTGGTGAGAAAGCTTCCTGCTCCCTGGATCACTTCAACTGCTAATTAGTTTCAATCTAACTGAATGCTTCAATGCATTCAATACACAAATACAGGGCTTGAAAGTCGCGAGATCATCTCGTGGATGCCTCCAATTTTCTCTCAGGCCGCAGTGGATGTTTCCTACTGAGCGTCCCAGCCTCGTTCAAAACTGTCAAATCCAAGGTGCGCTCTACCGGCAATAACGAACGAGTCGCCACTCGCAAAACTCTTGAGGGAGTCGTTTCTCAATAAAAATTATATTATGCTGGTCAGAAATATGATTTGTGGGGTTCTATTACCACATAAAAACTACGAAACTTACGATATGCGGTAGAAAAACATGATGCAATGCATCAAGTAAGATGAGGTTGAACACGATGCATCAAGTAGGGTGAGGTTGATGAAGCCAGACTGACACGAGAAAAATCTTGGTTCAGGAAAGTCTCGCGTAGTGTGATTTCTCAAGAAAAGTCGAGCATGGAAGAGTTCCCTGCTTTACTCAATTCAACGTTGGTACACAACATAAATACGAAGAAAAAGATAAGGGCATTGCATTTGCTGGAGAATAATAGAACATAAGCAACCTATTGTGTTAAAGCAATGACTTTTTATCGACACATACGTTACAGTTAAGCATTATTAATAAAAAGATAACCGTACATTGAATCTATATCTTGTTAGCGCAATCATCACTTCAACAAAAACTAATTTAGTTTGATTCTCAGCAGAATTGCAACAAAAGCCCGCCAGCCCTTTAATGTTAAATAGTTGGTTAGTACATACAATAATTATTGCGTGTAATATACTTATACTATTCGCACCTATGAGCCTGGAAACGAGTTACGGTCAGTAGGCAGAAAGTGGTTAAAGTGAAGCTTAACTCTTGACCGCACAATCGACGCAAAAATGTGATCCCCGTACCAGCCTAAAGCCTGGGATACAGCTGGTAATACATTGCTGAAGTTAAGTAACTCAACGTCACGTCACGAAAACCAGAATAATTTTTCCTATTTCCGCTCGTTGCAAGGTCAGAAATGTAATGGATATTCGCTGAGATTCAAGTAGTGTGTGCGACACAGGTGCCTCCTTCGACAGTGTGGGAGACACAGGTGTCCGGGAAATGCACGACAGGTTCACGAAGCTCAACATAGGACACGTGACAACATGCGTATGTGCAGGGCTTCCTTATGCATCACTTCAGCAGATTGCCGCTGCTGAGCAAGTGTAGAATAAGAATGTCCTACACCTCCACATGTTACGCGTGTCCAATGTTCACAGTAACTTGAACATCATAATTATTACCATGAACTTGATACGTAAATCAGCCTCGCAACAGCTAAAATACAAATAAGATAAGTCACCAATTTTTATTTTTCGGATCGTGACGCCGGGGAGGTGAAATCAAGAGGTGTTGAAACGTTCACAGGTCCAGGCGAGTACCAAGGCTTCTCATGACTGGGGAGCTCGGATCAGGTTTGGGGGGCAGAGGCGGCGGCGAGTCATTCTCAACTTCAACTTTGACTTCTTCCTTCTCAACTTCGCCGTATTTGTTGAGTTTATTGAAACTGAAGAGCGCGGACAAGCGCCCCATGGTTCCAACACGGGCTTCTCCGTTAGCTTCACACTTACCTCGCTTCTTCGTTTCACGTTTTTTCTCTTTGCCTTCTTCATTCTGCTTCGCATCATCTTGCTGCTTTTCCTTGCTCTTCTTGTTGATTTTCTTCTCCTGTTCCTTGACCTTCTTAACCCGCTTCTCCTGCTGCTTCTCCACCTTCTGCAGCTCGCGCGTGAAAGCGTCTGGCGAGGCAGCGACCTCCTGCGCCGCCTCCTCCACGTCCTCCTCGAACGGGTTCAGCGACCTGCCAGCCGACGCGTCCAACCTACATGCATTGATCATGGCTTTAGATATTGGAAATGGTCATGGCTTTTGGAAGAAAGAATCACCAATCTCATATTAAATGACGTGGGACTATGAAATGAGGTGAATGATGATCGCTAGATGTCTGAAGATCGTACTTGCTTAATCGTACATCATACCATGATCTCTCTCATGACCGTAAATTGTACAATAATCGTACTTGTACGTAATACAATAGTTTTTGGAATTTTTACTTTGGTATTCATTTAATAACTACTTAAGTTTAAAGCCGATCTTGAACAAGCTTTTTACATCTTTGCTTGGCCTAGGGAAGAAAAGTCTTCCAATTCGTAAAAAGTAATTACTTGATAGTTACTCGACATCGGAACTATGACGGACAGACGGAGAATCTCCTTTTAGGTTTAAAGTACTTAAACGCGAGTCCATCAAAGAAGGAGAGTACTTGGCAAACAATCAGCTGCACCTAAAAGTGACCTCAAAGCATAAAAATTAAAGACTGGATAATCGGCACATGATATGAACGAGAAAATTATCCAAAATACAATGACTGTTTAGCAGAAATCTAGGGACACGGGAGTCGAACACATCTCCTTCCATAAGCTGATAAAAAATATTAGTTTTTGCAAATCATGATGGTATATCAGTAAAAAATCTTCAAAGATATATTTCGATTTTGGAGAAAGCGGTGGTAATCACTCTTCTGCTTAAATTTAAATTATGAACGTATTAACGATCAAGGGTTGGCTATAATGATTGCAAACGCACATGACAAAAAAAGGACTATGAGTTAATACTAATGCCACTGACCTGCCTTGCCGAAGAGCGTTGAGCGTTCCAGGCTAAAGCTGAAGGCGATGCGGCCGAGGCAGGCAACACACGTGTTAGATGACAGCGCAACGCCACACTCGTTAAGAGGAGGGACCGCAACAAAATAGACACCACACTCGCAACTTCGGTCCATGAGGCTACTCTAGTTAGGTTACGAGGACATAAATATGCACCACGCGTCCCCTAGAGTTTGGTTACGAGAACATAAATATGGACGCACGTCTCCTTCGTGTTTGAGTAAGGTTAGCATATATATATAGACGCACGCGTCCAGGTAGTGTAGTCTCGAGTATCATACATTTGGTGTCGCGTTTCCACGTAATGTTGGCTACGTGGAGCATAATTGGGTCAGGTTCTTCCATAAGTTTCGCTACCAGAAACAGAAATGTATTGCGCTCAGGATGATCGCTCAACCTCTGGGATGGCCATCAGTGACCACCCCACAAGCTTCAGACCTCGCGTTCCTCCCGCCATGACACACTCAAGAGAAATTCACGAAACTTTGTCCAAATAACTTTTGTTCTTATGTGGGTCATCTGGACCCAGTGTGGGCGGGAAAGGACGTATCAGTGTTACATCAAGTGTGTCATTTTTCTGACAAAATGACCCATCCATTTTTCCGAGTGTAGGCACTGGTTATTGACGCACACACACGCCTATACTCACGAGTATTAGGAATGAGTATCGAATTTATGCAACTACTAATAAAACACAAAAAAGTCACGCACTTAACGGAAGCAGAAAAACAATTTGTAGCATGATTTATTCGGGAGTCTGGAACGTGTACAATGGTAAACGAAGTTATTTTAAAGTTAGGGCAAAGAAAAGTTCTCGCCGAAATGAAGCAAGTAGGAAAAAAACTAAAGGCTGGCATAGGTAAAGTAGGTAAAGGAATTGGGTAGTTAATTGTATAGGTAAGAGAGGGTAATCTTAAACCTAATGGTTTGAAATAGTAGCATGCTTTTAATATATCGCATCCTACTCAGATTGCTGGCTACAATGACCATTTCTAACGTCAGCCGTACAGGATATTTATCTTAACCCGGTAAGATAAAAACTAAGGTCATGACTTTACGTAAAATTGAAATAAGCCTATAGCTCAGGAAGAGCTGCCAATTTCATGTGCATTGTTTGTGACATACAGCAGATGAGTTTCTGGTATATCTAAGAGACTCTGAGTCTTATTAGGCACATGCCAAAATCAGAAAACTTCGAGTAAATAGACCAGATGGTACTGGGTTATCGAAACGTTATTTGTATCGTCTTGAGCCGTGACATTTGTCCTGTGATCAGATCAACTCTAAAATATGTTCGGATTATTTAACTTTGTGAAGTGTTTTAAACACACAACATAATCTTAAATCACAATATCGAAAAAAGTATTTATAAAATGTACTTTAATTAGCGTACATTTTTCAAGCAATCAGTTTGGCATGACACTAAAATTATATAATAGGGGAAGTGAGCTTTATTCGCCAACGCCCACCTTATACAAGTTGAGTACAATCCTCTTTTAACATCACAAACATTACGATGAGTGAGTTTACTCATACTCGTCATCGAGGGCGAGGTACGCCTACAACATCGCTACTACAGCAGTCAATCACGATTCAGATTTACGACGGATCGAATGTACGACTTTTATTCCCTTTCGGCAACAAGGAAAATTTTCACTGAATCAGCCTTTAAGGCATCTGAATTTGCGGCGATTGTCAGATCCAGTGAGCGCAGCAGTAGTTATGTTACATGGAGTCCCAAGGCCACACTGCAGTGCGAGTGAATTTTCATCTAAACTTAGAGAGTCACATACACGTTATTTAATTACGATAGAGCGGAGATACGACGATGACATATAGCGTTCACTTGAGCAAAGGAGGCAGAACTGCCTACACACACTATTCTTTATATCTAAGGATTAAATTGACAGACAAGACGAGAGCTTCTCAAGCTAACGTGATGGTTGACTATTCTATGTCTAATCATACGACGCATGTGGAGGAAGAACCGCGTATATGCACTATTTTAGTACATTGATGGTACAGGAAATGGCTTCTTGTCAAATTATGAACTGGTCCATACGCTCTTCTCCAGCCGCAGGCGTCCTGAATGTTAATAAAACCCGCACTATTCTTATGAAATAATACACAGTAGTAAAGTATGTAGTAGATATACCCAGTAATAACGATTTATATTATATGCTAAGAAAATCTTTTCATTTACTAACTGGTCACCCATGCAATCTTTCATCATCCTTCGACCCTATTACAACATAAATTAGCTGGTCTGTTGCAAAAATCTCAATTCTTTAGCTGGTCTGTTGCCACTGGTCCATCACGACAATAATTTCTATTGCTTCGACCCTATATGACATCCCAAATTTGGAGGCCAGTAATCCACCAGTTTTCAACACGGTTGCTTGCGAAGATCTAAAACATGATAGATCCGAACACTTCTAGAGGCGAGTTGTAAAAATTGGAACATTAGAGGTTTGCTAACAATTAAATCTCATTGTTTTGTTTGCATTTGATTTGACTTCTAACAACAAACAAGAACTCGCTTCTAACGATCTGTAACAACTAGGCCAACGATTGTAAATGTTCAAGTTGAAATCCTGACATATTAACAACTAAAGAGTGTTTTCTTCACGCCAAGCTTCGAACATTACTCGACAGAAAATGCAAAACATAAGAGAAATCATAGATTTTACATCGTCAATTATTACGTAGCAAAGACATTTTTTCACAGTTAGCCGTTTTATTTCTGTAACAAACAACGGCCAGTTCCAAAATTCAAATGTGCAAGCAGCACAAATACCTTACAGGAAAGTGAAATACGTCTACCCTGCAAGTACAGTATATGAACAGACAATAAGATTACCTACGAAAATAATAAAGAAATAATACAATTATAACAGCAATCGACATGACACAGGTAAGAGATTAACATGCGTCGTATTGCGAGTTAGCAGGAACCCGAGGGTCGACATCACTCAAGCCAAGCTCTAACACACAAAATATTCACATAATATTCAATAATTATATACTCATATAAACACATAAATAAAACAAATAGAAGCAAACTTGATGTTAAATAGCAATGATAAAGCGTAACATGGTAAGGCTTCGGCTTTAGCAAAGACAAAATTGATTATATTCGTGGATACGTCATAGATTTGAAGCAATGACGTAATCTATGTTAATAGTGCATATAAAAACGCGCACTCCGAACACTCAAGGGCAGAAAATGAAGGGGAAACACATAGTTTGTTGGAGAAAATTATCGTCTAAGTAATTCTAGTGACGGTTGATAGTGAGTTCAATGAAATGTAGTATTCAATCAAACGCTGGTCACGTTCATTTCACAAGCTCCTTGCTCTCTTTTATTGCAACAAGAATAGATAAAGAAGATAGAAAGATACGCGGCAGTATACACTAGAGTGCCAGAATGTTATCTCTAAAATCTAATTCTATATCCTTAATGCGCTAGTATCGTCATAAAAGGATATATGCTATTGAAGAAATATCTTCTTGAATATCCGTACTTGGCAGCCTAGGTAAATAGGGTACATTTAATTAACAGGAATCAGGCAGAAATCCTTCTCGCTTAAGGCCTGTGATTTTGATGAGCAAACTCTCGGTGAGGGTTGGGAGTTGGTGGAGCTGGTGGCGCTCTGCTGCGAGGTAGCGGTGGGGTAGGTGGATGGATTCAAAGAAGTGTGCAAGAGGTGGGGCTGGGGGCCGGTACAAGAGGTGTGGTTATGGTGGGGTAGGTGGATAGCTTCACAGAAGTGTGCTAGAGGTGGGCTGGAGGGCCGGTATAACAAGTGGACTGAGGTTGCCGGTGGGGTAACTAATAAAGATGGTGCAGTTACGGTGTTGCGAGTGTGCCAGTAGAAAGTGGGGTGGTTGTAGTGGGGTAGGAGGGCCGATACAAAGAAGTGTGGTTACGGTGGGTTAGAGGTGGCGAAAAGAAAGTGTGGCTAAGACGTGAAGTAGGTGTGCTGGAGCAAAGTGTAGAACGAGTAGGAGGGGCGAATACAAGGAGTGAGGCAGCACACGTTCGGGCTACAAAGTGGTGTGCTGGCGGTGGGTTAGGTGTGCTATAACATAGTATTGGTGATGGTACAGAGGTGCTATTACAAAATGGTTAGTTGTTGTCGGGGAGTGGGTGCTGGGACATGGTGAAGTTTTGGTGCTGGTGGTGTGCTGCTACAACGTGGTGTGGCGGTAGGTGGGGAGGTGGGTCCGAGTAAGAGGTAGCGACAGGTGAGCTCGAGGTGGGACGGGGTGGGCCGCAGTCCTGCAGTGGGCAGCATGAGCAGAGGAGACAACCATTACATTTATCATCCAGTTGGAATGTAATGGTTTTATACATATTTCGGTCGGAATGATTTCTTCCATCCATGACAGCGACGGTTTTAAAACTGTTCATTATTAGTCTTGTAAGACTGATTTATAAACTTACATTTTCCGGCTTGTTCTCTTCGTCTTTACGTTTATCATTAATGATAGTACCTACGGAGAATTGCACCAAAAGTTGAAATTTTTTCCTACTATCTATATACGGAAAGGAGTATGCGGCAAGTTCAACAATCTTATCTAGATCAGCTTCATCATATTTTCTGATGAGCCATTTGAGGTGGTAAATGCCAGTGCATGATATATTGAAAGTTTATCATCCGTTTTCTAATAATCATTCCCATCACTGGGGGAAGGGGAGGGGGGAATGCAGTTTAAGTTTAGTTTAACTTGCATTAGTTGGTCAGTGCTACACGGTTATCTTATTTGCATATGCGTTAACTATATGATGATGTAGCAGCTCTACTAAGGCAGTATATAGGAATGACTTGCAATTGGACCATTTTGGCAACTAATTTAATATGCATTGTTAAAGGCATCTTTTAAATTGAACTCAAAATTCTCAATTCAGTAACTCGTAAATCAATTAATCTCTTTTCTCTCACGACAAAAATTATCTGAAGTTATTAGCCGACTTCCTCTTCGGCGGAAATAAGCAACTTAATACGTATCATACATAAAATGTGCGAAAGATGCACCCGTTTAAGTATCACATTTGCAAAGCAGAGCTTTTGCAAAACTGAAGGGACCGTGCAAAAAAAAGTTGGTTTCCTTCAATATTAGACTAGCTCAGTGTTATACGAGTTGCCCTCAGTATGAAATTTGTTAGGAAAAATTGTACAATTTACGCAGGTTGATAAAGCGAAGAATAAATAAACGAAAAGATGATGCATGGCAGACCTCAAGCGAGTGAGCCGAACGCAGCCAGGATGCACCAGGCGGATGAATGAGGGAATGGATGTGGGGGAGAATAGAAATACTGGCGCTATGAAGTTTTAAACTCATCATAAGGTGTAGTTACTTGTCAATAACTACACTATAACGAATAATTCAATCGCATAATGTTTAAAGCGGTATTTTCCGTTTATTCAGGTAACATTTGACTAGACCCACCGACAATTTTTGTGTGTAGATGTTTTGATATTTTCATCAGAAATATCCGTCAAGAGTTGAATCACCGTTGCAGAAGTGGTGATGCAAAATCAAACAGTTCATAATATTGACTTCGAAAAGAGCACAATTTTCACGTGCTTTCCATACGATGAACCCTATACAACTCCTGAGGTTAGCGGGATTAAGCAACATGACCGAGCGTGGTAGCTGATATCTTCCTTCAAACTTGTTCTAATCACATGCTCAAAGATGCGACAGATTATAATAACAATTTGTAATAATTCGTCCTGCTTGCGCAAAACTTCTAACGATTACAGCTTCGATTTTTCGACTATTGTTTTTAGGAAAGTACAGTTCCTGCATCACATCCCACTTGCACAAGAAGCTCATGTGTCGTTGTTAGGTGGTATCCTAAAATCTATTAATATTACCGAGATAACAACAGTATTTCATTCAGACAACCATGGTGTGGATTAGTCCTGAAAGAAAGCACGTAGCGCCAACAAGGTTAGCACGTGTAAACGGTTAGTACGGGTAAATGAACATATTTTAGTGGAGTTATCGATCAGAGACACGACGATTTTCCATGCGGGTGATGGCCGACATCAAAGAACGGAAATAGGATCTACTTGAAAAATTATTCGCAAACTAACCCAGCCTGTACTGGTCATTGTGGTCCATTCACTACTTGGACGGTCTTGTTAGCGCCCACGAATGCTGGATTAATAAGTGAGATTATTAATTAATACACAAGTAAGACATTCAAAGGCATTTAGGGACCGATTTTTCAGAAGATATAAATTTAATAGAAATTATGAGTGGGTCAAAGCAAAATTAGTGGTCAGGGTAATACCGTTTTTGCTGGAGAAGCGGGAGGCTCCGCTAAATAAGCTTTGTCTTCAGTGAGAGCTTTAGTGAATCTTGCAATGAACCAATAAAAAGCGAGTGAATTGAACTCAAATCGTCGAGGTAATTGACTTAAACTTCTTGCGTGTAATGTGAAAATGAAATCATTCAACTGAAGAATAAGCAGCATTGTTCCCATGGAGTTTGAGATGACCAGAGAAATCTTTCACTGGTCATCAGGGGCCATACTTTCAAAACTCGCTAAGTGAACGTAAGTACTTACGCTCCATTTTCTTGTTCTATGATTGGTGGATTTTGCTTGAAAGGCCGTCAATGATTGGCTGATGAGCTTACGATCTCTTAACTTTTTTTGAAAGTATTGGCCCTGATCATCAGAGCTCCAGGCGATATAGTGGGAACTGCGGTGCAGTGAAGGTCGTGTTAGCGGTAATAGAATGACACAGCCGAGATAATTGGGAGCCAAGGGTAGTGATGATGAAAGGGTAGAGAGCAAGCAAAACAAGAGCAGCAAACGTAATAGGTTTATTGAGGAGAATAGTAACAACAACTTCACAACTTAGTATGTACAATAAATAGCACAATGCACTTAGTATGTTAGATTTAATGCCACATGAAACTAAGTCGACATGATTACATCAGATCTCTTTGGCAAGGGCGTTATGTTAAAAAGTCATTTAAATTAACCTACGTATAGCGCAACATGTATGACGCATACAACACACGCGAGTGACACATACATTTAACACACATGCATGCCGCAAAACGCACGCACACATACCACACACACGCACACAAGAAGAATCATAATACGACGAGCCAAGCACACACGCAGTTTATTGCACGCACTGAAGTATAAAGCCTCAGTTCACTGCACGGTAAATTCTTAGTCTCCTCACACAACAAAACTAGTATCGTTATTATTATATTATTATATTATTAAACTAGTATCATTATTATTAGATAATAATCTCGCTGCTATGCTCATCGAGAACTTATCGAACTAGAACGACTGTCTTAACCGGGGAAAAAATTTTAAAAATAACGTTCTCAGCTCCGTAAAAAATAATCCATTATGAAATTGATAGATGAGTTCTTAGCAAAAGATGAGGTTTTAGACTGACAAACAACTGGGTTCATTCCGCAGTCAAACAAGGGATGTGCAGTGTTTACAACTAGGACTCGTGGCTGTCATTTCACCAGCGTGGACAGACGTTCCGGTTACGTAGACTATTGGCACGGCGTTTTGTGCAACACAATGTGGTGATATCATACAATGCATCGCAGGCACGTAAATGCAATGTTTTGATATCATACAATACATTGCAGGCACGTAAATGCAATGTTTTGATATCATACAATACATTGCAGGCACGTGAATGCAGTGTTTTGATATCATACAATAACTCGTAGTCACGTAAGCACCTGCACTCTATATGAAAATACAGCACACAGTCACTCAGGGTACAATAATTCAGGCAATAAAATGATTATACATGTTGCAAGATATGGAAGGTAAAGAGTGGTAAAAATATTTAAATACAAGACAGAAAGAAATAAGAATTTCAATCAAACATCTCCAAGATTTGCGTCACAAGCAAGAATTCAATAAATATCGTAGAATGTTGTACATGTACAGGAGCGATGGTAGATGTATAATAAAGTATTTCTTGTAGCAGAAATGCGACATCAAACATAAGCGCGGCGTGCACCACAGACAGCCACGGATGTTCTCACTGAGGGCATTGTTATAGATAAGGGGCCCTACTTTCAAAACTCGCTAAGTGAACGTAAGTACTTACGCTCTATTTTCTTGTTTATGATTGGTGGATTTTGCTTGATAGGCCGTCAATGATTGGCTGATGAACTTACGATCTCTTGACTTTTTTTGAAAGTATAGGCCCAGATATCCATACAAATATCCGTATTCGCGTCTAATTCTAATGTAACTAGTTGGCTAACTAGTTATTCTTTCTTAGCAGCAACGGAATGAACAACGGTCTGCATAGGAGCTTCAGGACACATTATTTGCTAGAATATTGTATATAATTTATTTAAACATTTACCGGGCGATCGGTATCGGTTAGGTTAGGATCGCATTACCGGGCGATCCTAAGCGCTGCCATTATTTTATAGAAGCTGCACATTTTCCTAAGCACTGTTATTCTTGTACAACTGCTGCACATTTTCCCAAGCACTGCCATTCTTGTACAAAAGCTGCACATTTTCCTAAGCACTGCCATTCTTGTACAAAAGCTGCACATTTTCCTAAGCACTGCCATTCTTGTACAAAAGCTGCACCTTTTTCTAGGCACTGCCATATTTGTTCAAAAGCTGCACATTTTCCTAAGTATCGAAACTCTTGTACAAAAGCAGCACAGTTACTATAAAGCAGCTCATAGAAATGATGCCAGTATTAGACGTTACAGCTCACCTGATGTAACGGCAACTGCCATACATGACAGCAAGTATCGCTGCTGGAACACAACTACTAATTCGACACGAACGAACTGCACCCATGGCGCTAATTTATTAACCTGAAACCAGGCACCATCTAACGAAAACGAGATATATAACTCAAACGAAAACACTATATCACTATAATTAACAATTTACTAGCTAAATGATTGTTCAACACAAAAACATCGACGTTAACCAAAACGATTTTATGTGAGTTAGGGCCCATGTGACCACCAAATAAACTTTACGAACAACACGCGACAGATGAGACCTCTTACTTCTGATACAGCATCGCACAAACAAAGAAATGAGAATAAAAAATGCTATTCCATATATCTAGAAACAATATTGCATGAAAGTTGAACTAAATGAAGGAACAACTTTGGCAGGAACATAGGACGAGAATAAGTGAAGCCGGATAGTAGCGTTTCAGGATCCCAAAGCAGCATCGCGGAAGGCCAGGGGCCATACTTTCAAAACTCACTAAGTGAACGTAAGTACTTACGCTCTAATTTCTTGTCTATACGATTGGTGGATTTTGCTTGAAAGGCCGTCAATGATTGGCTGATGGACTTACGATCTCTTAATTTTTTTTGAAAGTATAGGCCCTTGTAAAGAGAAACAAGAAGCTGCGCTCAGGCTGTCCAGCAATAGAGTCGACTAGTGTCAAGACGGGGACAAGTGTGCCTCAATATTGACATGAAGTGGGCCTATGTGCCACCACTAGTGGAAAGAGGGCCTCATCTTGCCACTGGTGGGGCCCACGGGCACGTGAGCCCCGTATATGTGCCACAACTCTGCACGCCTGAGTCCAGCAGAGCGCGCTGTCATCAAGCGTTTTCTGCACGCTACAACCCAGAGCGGAAAAACAGAACGTATTCCACAGGAAAATAAATATGAACTAATAGAAATAAAAAACAGACTGAGGTTCAACCAGAAGATGATGCGAGAGCCATGCACAGATGTTCAACAAAATAGCTTGGCTTGATTACATACAAGAACTTCGTAATACTAAACCGTAACAAATAAATTAATTAAGATGGTTTGGTTTGATCAGATTTGACGAGAACTCGGTAAAACTAAACAGTAAATAAATTAACGGGTCCGAGGTAGGGAAGCAAGACTTTGAGAAACTAAAACTATGCATACGTTACCTGTGTCCGAGAGGCAAGAAGTGAGACGGAAATATTAGGTCGGTACATAGCTTTGTAGGCGCTAGAGCAGCGATATATAACGCCATCGCAGTTTACTGATAAACGAAGCGAGATAACCATCGATGATGTACCCCCGATTTTACAAGCTACCTCAACAGTATAACAAGTAAACGATCCGTTCTGAATAAGTTCAACCAAAAATAAGTTAGTGTGAAAAAAAACAGCCACAAAAATTCACCTCTCCCTCCAAAAAAGAAAGAAAACCACAGCGAATCCCATTTAAAATAAAATACACATTTTTTTAGAAATATAAATATATATTTCTTAGAACTTAACACGTAAAAATATTAACGTTGTTATGTTGCATCAATTACACGCACGCAGCACCCGTACACGCACGCAACACACGCACACACATGCAGGCTTACTGTTGGTTCGGGCACCGCTACGACTGAGCAGGTTTATAATGACGCTATGGATAACAATTAGGATGAAGAATCTTACGTATCAGCACAAAGATACAATAACAAAAGATAAAAATAGAGATTCTTGTCCATAAAAATTGCGATAAGATATTGAGGGATGAAGATACGAGTTAGAAGCATTAATTAAGGTATTAAAGCGGTGACTATAAAGTGATGGCTATGGAAGGTCACAAGAGGGAGTGCTGGGCGATGGCTTGCTGGTAACTATACCTGTCAGAGGGCAGGGAGGGGGCGGCGCCCCCCCGCTGGGGGATGGGGGGTGCCACCACGCGACCGTTATCTCCTGCAACAGGATAACTGTTATCAGCCACGCTGGTCATATACATTTAGCAGTTTTAATTAAAAAACTCAAGTGAAATGTCCCGCCACTTCTCTGTAATTGACGGAAGAAACTCTCGACGCAGCACCCACAGGAAATATTCAACAATCATAACTTTTATTTCTAAACCTAAATTTATAACCTGAAATAATGAACGTACAATATAACAAACAACTCCCACATCCTCAGCTGGGTTTATCGTAACGTCTTACATGTACCTCTAACTAACATCCCTAATGTTACAGGGCACATCCCAACCACAGGGCTCTTAGCCAGAGCCCCGTCACGGGTTACGCTTCCCTCCAGGGCCTCACCATGGGGGAGAAACCCAACCAATTGAAGCATCAAATGGTGAAGCAGGCCTCACCACGGGGGAGAAACCCTACCAGTTGAAGCATCAAATGGTGAAGCAAGCCTCACCACGGGGGAGAAACCCAACCAATTGAAGCATCAAATGGTGAAGCAAGCCTCACCACGGGGGAGAAACCCAACCAATTGAAGCATCAAATGGTGAAGCAGGCCTCACCATGGGGGACAAACCCTACCAATTGAAGCATCAAATGGTGAAGCAGGCCTCACCATGGGGGACAAACCCTACCAATTGAAGGTCGGCACACACCGGCATGGTCGTGGTGGGGGTCGCGGCCGGGGGAGAAGACAGGGAGGTCGGGGACGGGGGGAGGGGGCACGTCCGCGGCGAGCTTGGAGCGCAGCAGATACACGTACGCCCGGTACCGCTTGATCTGGGGGGCAGGGGGAGTTAAGGGGCGTGGAGGAGGGTAGGGGCAATAGGATGGGCACTTGTGTTTAGGGGGAGTGCCATTACAAGGAGTAGCCATACCTAATAATGATAGGTCATAATAAAAGGTATAATGACTGTATTTATAATGAGACTCCTCGCTATCGGCCTCCTTAACTACAGCACCTAATATAAATGTCACCTCTTATAATGGAGCGTGTCAGTAATAGGCCTTGCGGCATGTCACCTGCTCGTTGAGGTAGGCCTCCTTCTCCCTGTAGTTGGCCAGGGTGTTGGTCTTGGCCGTCTTGTCAGGAGGCTTGGCGAGGTGCTGCTGCAGGTCTTCCTCCAGCCTGGCGAGCCGCTCCTCGTGGTCCAGCGTCTGGTCCCGCTGCTCATCATCACATTATTATTTCGACTGTGGTAATAAAGGATGTATTATATGCGAGTTTTGTTCATATTAAGATGAAGACCGGATGTTAGCTGGCCTGGCGTCTCGCACCGTGCCAGTGTCTACGTTTCTGTCGAACTGTACGGTCTTATCTACTTCCGTGATGTAAAGTAAGTTGTCCGCCATGTACATAGCTAACTCTGATTTCGCTGTAATATTGCTTCTATTGTTCGTTATATTTGGTTGTGTGTGTTAATCATCAGTGTTTGATATCGGTTACTCTAATTTCAGGTAACTCGACATTTGTTTGAATAAAGCTTGGATTACCAAGTCTTTCTTATTCTACAACAACGACCATCACAGCTTATTGTTGCTGCGACCATCACAGCTTATTGTTGCTGCGACCATCACAGCTTATTGTTGCTGCGACCATCACAGCTATCAGCTCAGCCACACACCAGGCTCAGCTAAGCCACACACCAGGCTCAGCTCAGCCACACACCAGGTTCAGCTTGGTAGCAGAGCAGGGCAGCAGGGGGCGCTGGAATTTCTTCTGGGAGCCCACGGCGCCGGCCATCGGAGCAGCAGAGAGGCTTGCCGCCACGAAGTTGATGGCATCGATCCACGCCTGCAGCTCCTTGCTGTCACTGCACGCACACAAAACACCGTTAATTCCTGGCTGGTTATAACTATTACATTCGTGATATTAATAAGATGCCGTGAGACGAATTACTAAGCTTTCTGGACATGCCACTCAGTAACCATTTATGGGCGTTGATACCATTTATAAGTACAATACGTACCTGTTGAGCAAAGAAATTTCATGAAGTCATGGTACACTATTATTTATTTCTTCGAAACGGCAGTTTCCACTGTACCGGTGTGCAAGAAGGACGGCTCAGTCACCTGGTCTGCAAGAGAGACACCAGTCACCTGGTCTGTAGGAGGTAGACAGCGTGGTCTGCAGGAGAGACACCAGTCACCTGGTCTACAGGAGAGACACCAGTCACCTGGTCTGCAGGAGGTAGACAGCGTGGTCTGCAGGAGAGACACCAGTCACCTGGTCTACAGGAGAGACACCAGTCACCTGGTCTGCAGGAGAGACACCAGTCACCTGGTCTGTAGGAGGTAGACAGCGTGGTCTGCAGGAGAGACACCAGTCACCTGGTCTGCAGGAGAGACACCAGTCACCTGGTCTGCAGGAGGTAGACAGCGTGGTCTGCAGGAGGACACCAGTCACCTGGTCTGTAGGAGGTAGACAGCGTGGTCTGCAGGAGACACCAGTCACCTGGTCTACAGGAGAGACACCAGTCACCTGGTCTGCAGGAGGTAGACAGCGTGGTCTGCAGTGTGGAGGCGGAAGACATGCTGCTTCTTGTTGTAGTCGTGGGCGCGGGTGGCGAGGGCGTGGTGGAGGCGCACGGCCAGCGTGCCAGGCTGGGGCTGCTGGGTGCTGCCCCGCACGCCGCACTGCTCGTCCTTGTACAGATACATGGCCAGGTCCTGCACCACGCACCACCACATCTTCCACGACCGCTTCCCGAACGATGCTACCATACAAGGCACCATGTAATTATCACATAATTGACAAGTTTACATTTAATATTATAACTTTGTTCTGCACCACACGCCACCACATCTTCCATGACCGCTTCCCAAACAATGGGAAGCTTTCAGTGTAACAAAGTTCCAATACCTGGTGAGAAGAACACCAGGTATTGGAACATTTTTTATTAACGAAGCACAACAAGGCACGCAGCTCAGCCACTTTGATGATATTTGATGCTGAATGGTAATTAAATAACCGCCGTTCTAATATTGTGTGATGTGTGGTAGGTAATTAAATAAGCACAGTCTTAACATAGAGTCATGAGATACTTGAATACTTTAAACTTATTACCAGTGATCCGTCCCTCACCACACACCATCGCAGCTTCCACGAACTGCGGCACATTGCTACTTGAATTTCCTAATGATATTAATGGAATTTGATAACATAACAATTATTTGCGGGTGTTCCTTGGCTCTACCTACACACAGCAACACCCATTTTTTTCATTAAAACCAAGTATTCTAAATACTACGTAAGTTGAATGGAACCTTTATTGTAGCTACCATCAATTGAATAAATAAAATACTTAAAAAAAAACTTTTTAAAAAACCACGTTTTTCTTGTGGACTAAAAAGTAGAAAATAAATTATGGCTCGCCCCAAAAAACGTGGGTCGGGCTGTACGTTCACCATAAAATTTCCAAAAGGAGCTGAGCTTCCCTAAAAGTTTCAGAGCGCTAGCTAGCGGGAAAGTTGGTGAAATATCGATTGCAAGATTTGATCATCACAGACGGACACGAAAGCGAGCTAAGAAAAACGTGGTAATAATAAGTATGCAACTCTAAACTCGTAAGAATAACATCAACTGAACCACTCACTACTTCCTCAACTTCCAACAAGACTGCAATTCAGCGCAAAAAAATTCAAAACCAATGGACAAAGATTTGCTTCACACCAAGCGAAATTGGACCTCGTATCCCATTTTGCTCGTTTATGAATGTAATAGCTGTAAACCTCAATGTTTGTAATGTTTAAGAATTGATCAATTGCGGAGTTGCTGCTTCCCAAAACGATTTCGTTAACTAAGCTAAATAGTACAAGATTTTAATAATTTTGATTTCCTGTAAGTAAAGAATAATACTATTTTCACCCTCGAACTCCATATATGTTAATTAAATCGACCACACTTAAGACTGCTCAACTATCAGGTCAGAAACAGGAGGGAGGCTAGTCTCACTTTTCTTGCCGTTGGGATCAATGCAGCACTTGCGCATGATGTAGCCCTTCTTGTAGATGAAGCCGTCACCTGCTGAGGGCGCCAGGAAGGGGTTACTCCCCAGCAGCAAGGGCGAGGCGTCAGAACGATCCTCTGCTCCCTCCACAGCGTTTCCTTCATCATCTCTGCATCAAGCAACACAAGTTCAAAAGCCGTGTTGTCAAACGGTTACAATTTTGCAACTAAATCAGCCAATCACGGACTTCTTTTTAAGCTATGCCCACCAATCAATGATGAGATGTAATCCTACATGTAATCCGACCCCTACATGTAATTAGGCCGCTACGTGCACTTTAGCAAGTGTTGACAGTATTGCAGCAAGTTAGAGAACGCGTGAGTAATTAGTACAGGAGGCGATGTTTCTGGTCCGCGGAGGAGCTCGAGCTCAATTATCTCACAAAGAAGTGCAAGATTAATTAACTTAAATGCAAGCTCAACTAACTTAAATGCAAGCTTAAGTAACTTATACTTAAACCAAATATTACTCACCCGGCCCACTTGAGTGGCTTGTTCTTGATGGAGGTGTGGAGGTCGCGTAGGACCTGAGGCGGGAAGTCCTGCCCATCATTAAGCTCGGCGAGGTTGGTAATGAACTCAGAACAGGTCATGGCTCTCGTCATGCTCTTCTTGGCGCCGTGCAGGTCAGTGTTGAGGAGCATGAGTGCACACGTCAGAGTGTGAACCGCATCTGTAAACACAAATGCTTTATTTTGACTGCATACTATGGAATCAATCATAAATCACCCATGTTACTGTTCTGAAGGAAATGTATATAAATATTACCTTAAGGTTATGAGATAAGCACTTTTTCAAACTCTCCAAGTATGAGATAGATGGATTTTCTTAAGACAGAAGTTGGATTTACGAAAACGATGAATATGTTTAGGACAATAATTAAGAGCTTTCTGATGGAGCAAAGCATATCTTTTAACATCAACAGGGCCTAAAAATTGAGAAGTAACCATATTGTCTTAGTCCGGTTAGCAAATACCGGCAAAAAAAGATGAACTCTCAGGCAGCCTTATCAACAAGATAGTAGCCTAAAAAATAGTGTGGACGAATCTTTTACTTTAGAATTCTGGCTAGACTCACAAATAGCCTCGTCAACAAGGCACTGGTCTCTTAATTGAGTGGACGAATCTCGTACATTGAAGTCAATCTAGTCTCTCGAAAATAACTCCCTGGAAAAACTCAGAGAACACAGGTATTACGGTGAGAAGTACTGTATTGGATCTTTACAAAAAATTGTAAAGAATATGTGCCTGACCCTGCGAGTTGAAGGTGCCATCGTTGCAGTCGAGGTAGCGTCTGCTGAAGTGAACCAAGACGCGCTCTCTTTCTTGGGTCTCCCCCAGCAGGCAGAAGCGCTCCAGGAAGGCACGAAGGGCTTCGTCCAAAGTTTTCTTTTTGAAGTCGAAATGCTGCAAGTATTCTTCCGCCACTGCCTTAGAGAACTCATTGCTGCAACAAGCACAACCTAATATTACAACAGTGAACATCTAAATGCAATTAAACTTGACTTATAATAATACATTGTAGTGAATTCGTTTGCTCCAATTATCTACTGTATAAACAATTCATAGTTACACACGAGTAACGACTAACCAACTTGTGTCACTAATTCTTGTTTGAGCCAACTGATGATTTAGTGTTTAGACAGTGGCCACAGCCATCAAGCTTTGGCAACCGCCAATACCAAGGTTTTGGAGTTCAACGTTGAAAGAATTGCTGTCCGATGCACTCAGAGTCTTACGTCTAATTCCATGTAAATTTAAAGACATGGACAAATTAACCAACCCTAAAGAAAATCAGGCCATTATATACCACATACCACTACATAAATCCACCAACATGTGCAAGAGAACGCACACTCCTTCCATGATATTGATACAAATGAACTAGCATACGACGGAATTTATGATTAGCAGATTATTTAGCATGTAATGTCCAAACTTATAAGATTTTTGGAGACGGATTGTTGGCTAGATTGGCCAAAAAGCCAGTTATCTCCTCTCATAACGTTGATGATTCTCCAAATAATGAATACAGTACATTAGTACAATAGGGTACAGTAATCTTTAAATGAAGAAAGTTGGGTAAGAGACTACTATTATTGCGGTTTAAGGCACTCAATTTGTGGGTTGACTTACTTCTTGGAGAGATGACGAGAGACGTCGGTCTTCTTGAAGCCGTCGAGGAGGTAGAGGCGCTTGGCGAGTCTCACGGCTGAGGGAATGTCAACGGCTTTAGGGCTGTAGTGGAAACTATGCAGGGATTCTATGTCACTCTCATCCTCACTCAGGGGAGGCGAGGTGGTAGCGGCGGCGGAAGCAGTGGTGTTTTTACCACCACTTCCGCTACCACCGCCACCATCCTCTGGTTCAGCCATACCTCCAGAGTTAGCCTTGTGGGAACCACGACTCACTCCGCCCACACTGCGGGTGTGGCTCAGACTCGCGAGGCTCAGACTGGACTCTTCCTCGGATACGAATGAGTTGGTGAGCTCGTCCTCAGACTCCCACAGCTGTTGGTACGCTAGAGTGTCGGGGGAGAGGGTTCCTGACCCCGGGGTCTGTGGGGAGACTTGGGGATGAGAGGGAGGGGAAGATGAGAGGTGAGGGTTGGGTGTAGATGACTGTCGCGGCACGAGACGAGGGTTGGAGAGAGTGCGCTGTAGCACCAGAGAGCGGGCGGGAGAAAGGGGAGGAGTAGGATGAGGAGTATTTGTTGGTGTGAGGTCAGGGTCTGTGCCAGGTATAACACCCACACCACACGATGAGGTGAGCACACTAACAATACTAGGCGCTAAGGCGCCGTCAAGTGAGGTGGTTAGTGCACTCGTCACTCCAGCACTCGACACAATACTTCCCTCATGGCTCCGCAATCCTCTTCTGCTGCCGTTGTTGCGCTCCCCTGAAGAACTGCTCTTGTAATTCTTGATTTCGTTTGATTTTCCAAGCGTTGATGAAGAGCTGCTATGTTCAGGCCCCGCTACCTTGATGACGATGCGATGCTCGTCTTTTTTACGCCTAGCGTTGTGGTGAAGAGACGATGATGACGAAGACGAGGTATCTACATTCACAATGTGGCAATGATATGCGGCGGTGGAGGGCGGGTGCACCGAGGAAGCCGAGCGCTGTGAGGGCTTGTGGCCAGAACTATGAGGGCTGCCAGGCAAGTTCTTACAAATGGCATCGCCGTTAACAAGCGGCGAGGGGACAGAGATTGAGTGGAAGTTGGAAGGAACATATGAAGGAGTTGACTCGTCCCACTCGAGTTCGTCAGGAATGTCAGTGTCAGGACTCGTGGTCAAACTGGAGCTGTTTGAGCAGGCTTCCCCTAAGGACTCTATGCCCTGAGAAGAGCGAATCTTGTCGTAGAGGCCGCTGTATGAGTTAGCATTTCCCCCGACTATTGAGGAGTGAGAAGTGAACGAATGTACAGGTGAACATGGCGATAAGAGCAATGGACTGTCCGACTCGTGACTCGAGTGCCCCAAGGATTCACCCGAGGGCGACTGAGCAGCAGCTGACTTATTATTTGAGGGAGTCAGAGTGATGACGGCCGAGGTCACAACCGCGTCTTCGGTAACTGAAGAACAATCTTTTGATCTGATACAAGGATGCAGTTGGGCAGGGTCGAGCACCGACGTGTTGGTTGAACAAGACTGAGTGGTACACAAAATAACCGGCAACCCATTGGCACTCGTCACAGTCGAGGTCATTGTTGTGGTCGTAACAGATGGCGTGTGTGTAATTAATACCAGCGTACTAGATGACGGTGATTCTACACACACATTCGTCACTAGGTCGAGATCTACAGTGTCTGGTAATATCTTATCTTGTCTTGAAAGTTGAGGCTTGTCCCTTTCTCGGACTGGTTTATGAAACGAAATTTTTTGCGGTTGAGGAGTCTGATCTTCTCTTGTGTCAAGCAGAGTGTTGTGAGAGGCAGTAACATCATCCTCGAGATCAGTATTAGCCGAACTGACATCCCCATCGTCGGGACACTGAAGCTGGTCTTCTGACTTGGATATTCTGACAGCAGGAGGAGAGTAAGTGAAAGAACCACAGCTGCTCTGCATCACCGAAGCGGCTGGAGATTCGCAGCTTACACATATCAGACTAGAGCTATTGCTGCTGCTACTGGTGTTTGCATGGCTAGATTTAAGGGCCGCTCTTCCATGCTGTTGATTATGGATGTTTTGATGGTAGTCATTTTCACGTGAGGATCGAAAGCCAGCACCTGAAGATCTACTGCCACACTTGATGATATTACTGCCACACATTGAATCAACAACACCACCTGGGCTGTTAGGCACACTTTGGCTCTCGCCATAATACTGTGAGTGGGAACACTGAGAGTTAGTAGATTCTGGTAAGTTAATGGGGGCTTCCACACGCTGTTTTGGGACATGGTTATCCATAGATTCACCTGCTTGCCTCTCGGCGCTTGAATCAAAGCCTGGAGCAGAGCGCGACTCGTCACCTTTTTCAGGAACAGAAATGTCAAAGCATGACTGGAAGTGTTCGTCGCCTTCCTCAAAGCTGTCATCAAGAACACCATTCTTCATTCTAGGGGCAGAATGGGGTGACTTGTGCTTTTTGGAGCGATCCAGCGTTGCGCTAGGGGATTCCAGACCTGAAAAGGAGATGGGGGAGCCAGCCTTAGGAGGCAGGGGAGGAGGAACACCTGGAACCGTGTCACCAACTTTTCTCTTCGAAGGTAATTTTTTCTCAGGCTGGATTGCTTTCTGCAGGAGCACGGGGTCACTGGCTGCTGCTAGAAGCTGTTGCACATGCTCATCAGTGCTGCCATCTGTAATTAATTTTCACATGAGTACAACAATCTGAGGTTGTTTAAAGAGGCACCAGTTTGGATTCAGCTATAACCTAATGAATTAGAAGAAGCAAACACAAATATTGCAGTCACGCTACCATCTCGTAATTAATCCAAGCTAACATATTCCCTTGGTTCGTTGTGACTTCACAGTGCACCAAATGAAAATTTATTTTTTGATTCCTATGATGCAACATGGAAATAAGAAGACCAATTTACAGGCAGTCTAGAATTCAAGTGATTTTCCTATAAAATTACTAGAAAGTGAGATAAATATTAAATTGATTAATTATGTATAGAAACATGAAAAATTCTAATTAAAAATAACATTTTATTATCATGTATATAGATGTATCAACACAACCCTCTAAAGAAGTTATCATAAGGCGGGTCATGCCACACTGGTAGGAACTGAAACACAATAAGTGGGGTGCAAAAAATGACAAAAAAATGCAGTATGCTGGGGCAACAAGAGCAGGTGCACATAGGGCTTGGATATCAGCCCTAGTACAAAGTTAGAAATGACCAAACACTTCAAGAATCACTGCTTTACAGACAGCATTAATAGGAAGACTTGCCTGTTCTGAGCTTCAGGATGACTTGGTCAGGTGCTTCTCGCAGACAATTGAGCACTGCAACATGGAGGTCTTCATAAACTCATAGGCAAAATGATAAGTAGAGGCTAAATGATTCAAACATCATTTGATGCATCTTACAAGTGAATAAATAGGAAATTATACTATGCTTGCATCCTTGCATTTAAACATGGACCAGTACAGTACATAATTTTTGCTGATTATTATGAATAATTAACTGAATTGATTATAACTAAAAAAATATGTTAAGATTTTTTGCATAAACTTTTTGGATAAAATTAAAGATTCAACGCATAAAAATCTGCCTTGAGAAATTCCACTCCAGCAATCAAATGCCACTCACCTTCTTTGGTTGTGAGAGTCTCCACAGGAAGGCCATTCACTTCAAGAATAACATCCCCTGGCTGTAACTACAAGACAATAATTATAAATTAGACATGAAGAGTCAGAACCACCCAGCTGCATGCAGGTTATAATAGCCTTGGCAATAATTTGCGAATTAAATATTTTTTTTAATTTATTTTTTAATTTAATAATTTATTTTATTTTAAGTTATTTTTATTTTAATTTATTCATTTTTTTTAATTTATTTAATTTTTTTGTCTTTTGCGAATTGCAAAAGACAACCCTTAGAGTATATCCTCTTATATATACTTCATCAAACATATAATTAAATTAATCATTATCAATGTTCTATGTCTGAAGGATCCAAATTATTATAATGAACCAACTAAAATCAAATTAAATTCTGATGATGCAGCCATGATAAATCAGTAAGGAGAAATACAGAAAGCACTAAGCTTATGGGACTGCAATGGTCATATTTTATAATAATTTCAAGCATGAGTTTAAGAGCTAAGCTTGATTTCCTATGAATATTCCTCACTATGCAGCCTACCTCGGATAGAAAATTGTTTATCAAGGATTTAATTTTTCTTCAAGTTGACTCTAATTATTTTTACTACCGTACATTCATTGTAATTGATTCATCTTTCTATCTCTGCCAATTTTTTAGTATTATTTTAAATTTTGTCACAACATTTAGTAATTGTTTACAGTGATATCAAAGTTGTCAGAGGATATCATAAAAAGATCACCACATATGGTATATATGCTTGTTGTTCTGACATGAATCAAGTTCAGTTGTAGATGGTTGAGATACAAGGCTTGTAATTTATTTATGGTGAATCTATTGATAGTTATATTAGTTTTTCTTGCATCAATTGATTGCCACACACAAAGTACATACTTATTTCAAGCTGAGCAGCATTACTAAATTGCATATTTAAATTATTTTTGGTGCAGAGTGACTTTAGTGATGATTGTTTTTACTCTCTTTCAAAAAGCTGCCATTATTTGATACAACTTGGCAAGTTTCACATCATACTGACGGCAAATTACACAGTGTATATATAATATTATATATATATATATAATAATAATATATATACATGCAGCAGTAAACTTACATACCATACCTGTTACTCTAATTCTTTGTTGCCATTCCTTTCTATATATTTATTGTGTTTATAGTTCAATAGCTTAGAAACAGAAATTTGACTGAACTAAGATTTTTGCTCTTGACAAAAATATTGAGAAAAATATGGTAGCATAAACAACTTCATATTTGTCTCTACAAATTAGTAAAAATATAACTCAGTACTCACTGCAATGAGTGACAGAGAGCGCATTTTCTCGTCAACAAAAACTTGAGGTCACGAACGGACGGACAGACATGGCGAGCACAATCGTGCATTTTTTCCATAAATGAGAAAATGCGCTAAAAACTCAGAGTTATTTCAAAGATTAATTTTCCTAAAAAAATGCTTTACATATTCTTATACATAAAGTATATTTCTGTGATTGGCTTTTATAAACACTGTGAAACACACAAACTTGCACACAAACTAACCTGCTTGCATAGGTCAGCAGGAGACCCTGTCACTATTTGATGTATGATAGGAGGCAATTCAGATCCAGCTCCTCCAATGATAGAGAAGCCTAATCCTCCAGAAGGGCTTTTCTCCAGTTTCACATATCTTAAATATTTATCACCCATGACTGAAACAGAAATACAAATTATTTCACAGAAATTGACACTGTAAATTATTGCAATTACTAAATTTTACTCAGTGGTCCAAATGATGCAATTTGGGCCAGACCTCTGACTCTGAGTCTCTGACCCTTTGTGAGCATGAGGAAAGGATTTGATTTCAAGTTCAAAGTAGAGATCGGTGATGGACCAGTACTACCACTGCTGCACAGAATTTCCTAGCAGCAAATGGAAGCAGCAATTCAATAATAGGATCATGTGCTCAGTTGACAGTTGGCATTGGCTAAATTTTTTTGCAAGACCAAAAAAAGTTAAAGAAAAATGTAGGGTAAACGCGGTATATTCCGACATCGTGGGTAATTCTGTCACCTCTCTAGTGTTTCCTTTATATTAACCCATTAAAGCCTATTGGCAATTTTAGTTGCCACCTGAAAAAATGGTTGTATTATTCATAATATAAAGTAAATTTCTGTGTTATAGTTCTACACCGCATCATACATGTTCCATGCGATTACTGAAGAAGAATTGTTCACCTCGGTTGCTCACTCTTCAGTCAGTTGACCTTTCAACTACAGGCAGTCACTGTGTTTTTGATCAGGCCTGAACCGGCCCACAGAAAAGGCTATGTTAAAATTGTTTGAAGTCAATATTTTATAATTGTATGCATTGAAATGATGGATTAGGAGCCTAGTAATCAGACAAAATTCATAAATGGCATTAAACATTAACATTAAAGACAATCTAAGCTAAATCATATATAGTGGCAACTGAAGTTGCCACTCGGCATTTGTGACATGCAAACTGTATTCTTGCATGAATGCGGAGATAAAAGGCTACCTCATGTTCTACATGTATTATAACAAATAAGTTAACATCCAGTTGATAGAAAGATATTTTAATGAAGTTTGATTGTGATATTTATAACATATATCTACATATATTCATTTGCAAGTGAACTTTAACAGAAGTTTACGATATATTGGTAGACTAGGCCAAAAATGACAATGAAGTTTTATTTGTAATTTATCATCCAAGGAAAATACTCATACGGAATCATTCATGGATTCAGATGATTTTGATGATAAGGTTACCTGTAAACCTGATAATTTGCCCAGATTTATATTGATGAGTCATGTTGTCAAGATGATAATGAACAAAAGGAAAGCCACCTTCAAAGAAACAAAATGTAATTGTTTATAAATAGAGCAAAGATGACATGACTTCGTCAATGCCGCACTTTTGGAAGATCGACATGCTATCCAGTACTCTCTGACTGAGAAAAGTACCTCATTACATGCAATGAATTACTTTTGTACTAACTAATGGATAAACCATTTATGTGAACAGAGCAAATTATATGCTCAGCAACAAAATCTGCCATGTAATGAGATCAATTTTGCTAGCATGGGAGTATTTTTGCCCGTATTGCTTCTCTCTTGATAAACTAAACTGCCTCATAGAAGCCTCTACTAGTATGATTTGTTTCACCAACAATTAGCAACTTATTGGATCCAAAATTTACTCCAAAAAATTGTGGTGGTCCCTTTTCTGGGCCACCACCATAGTTAGTGCCTGAGCTGTAAATGCTTGGAGACACTTCAATACATGCAGTAACAATATTCAGTGGTTGAAATTCATCAGAGATGCTGTTATTGGAACCATAAAGACTCAGCCCAGCCAGGAAGTAAAGCGGTTCTAAATTTGCATCGTGTGGACCCTCTTAGAATATTGTCCTGATAACTACAGCAGATTACTGGATAGTGAGAGGAGAAACAAAATATGCAAAACGTCACACAGCAAAGGAAGGACTGTGTGCAAATGCAAATTATGCATTATTGCTCATCACCTACATTGCATGAAAGTTATCCATACGATGTTTATTCTTCTATGCAGCAATGATTATCGATGATGTTTACCATTATAAATGTTATTGACCCATTTTCTCATGAATTTATCAATGATTTAAATACTGAATGGATAAATCATTTATCGTTCCAAAATATTTGTTTCATTATTTCAATTTACCTATAGCAAATTTAGTTTTATTGGCCCTAGTCAATAAGATTACCATACATTGCATAGAAGTTCATATATGTTATCTTACTGCCGAATGGCAACCTTAGGTGCCAGGCCATATTTTAGCATTCATCTGCAATTTCGGTAAAATGAATGTTTTAATAGATTAACAATGACTAAATGAAGTATTCAAACTGGAAAAAATATTGAATTATCCCCCAAATAATTCTCGGCTTTAATGGGTTAAGCTTTGTTTTAGTTCCATGCGTTTGTTGATGGTTGAAATGGTGACGTCATACATTTGCGCATCAAACCTGCCAAAACACTAGGTCTTGGCCATCTAGCAGGAAAATATTGGGATCCAAGAGAGACAATGCACGCTACCCAGTGAGATCATCGAAAAATGTGTCAAATTTGACAGTTGACCTTGCTCTACCAAATAATGAATAACTGTTTGTATAGGAAGAATATTATGGTCTGAGACTTTTAAATACGCCTGTGAATATATTAGGAATCCTTTAAGTATACTTGTATTCGCTGATTTCAAGTGGTAAATAAATTAATAGATGATTAAGTTGAGAAATGGATTTAGACACATGAAAACTAATTCCGTCACAACTTGAATAGGACACACACAGATCATTCCAAGCTGTGTACAAAAATTAAAATTTGCTTAATTAAAAGCTTATTAGTTGTTAATTAAAAGCGTGATTAAGTAGTGTTCAATATTCATTAGTGTTCTAATTCAAAGCCGTGTTGTATTCCAATACAGCTCACACAGAGAACGGAATTCGAACACGTGGATGACGGCATTATGTATCAGTAGAATTCGAAGCGCGGACGGAATACGCCTCACCACGTGCCGAATATAGCCACACCCAGTGACGGAATATAGGGATTTGGTAGGTTTGCATTCTAAAGGCTTTTAAATAAATATGGCAACATTTTGTGACATTTTGTCGTTGCTGACGCATAGGGTAAACGCGGTATGTTCCGACACATTAAGGACGCATCGAGAAATGAAAAACTATAAAAAAAACTGTATGCGTTACGTAACTTCTGTTGGCTTCACGTGACTCACAAAACACCGGACTACGCGTCAGCAACGATGAAACGTCACAAAATGTTGCCATATTTATTAAAAAGCCTTTAGAATGGAAACCTACCAAATCCCTATATTCCATCACTGTGTGTGGCAATATTCAACACGTGGTGAGTCGTATTGCGTCAGCGCTTCAAATTTAACTGATACGTAATGCCGACATCTACGTGTTCGAATTCCGTTTGCTGTGTGAGCTGTATTGGGATACAACACGGCTTTGAATTAGAACAAATTCCGTTTGCTGTGTGAGCTGTATTGGGATACAACACGGCTTTGAATTAGAACACTAACGAATATTGAACACTCCTTAATTACGTTTTAATTAACAAGTATTAGGCTTTTAATTAAGCAAATTTCAATTTTTGTACAAAGCTTGGAACGATCTGTGTGTGTCCAATTCAAGTTGTGTCGAAATTAGTTTTCATGTGTCTAAATCCATTTCTCAACTTAATCATCTATTAATTTATTTACGACTTGAAATCAGCAAATACAAGTATACTTAAAGGATTCCTAATATATTCACAGACGTATTTAAAAGTCTCAAACCATAATATTCTTCCTATAAAAACAGTTATTCACTATTTGGTAGAGCAAGGTCAACTGTCAAATTTGACACTTTTTTCGGTGATCTCACTTGGTAGTGTGCATTGTCTCTCTTTGGATCTCAATATTTTCCTGCTAGATGGCCAAGACCTAGTGTTTTGGCATTAGTTCGATGCACAAATGTATGACGTCACCATTTCAACCATCAACGAACGCATGGAACTAAAACAAAGCTTAATATAAAGGAAAAACTAGAGAGGCGACGGAATTACCCACGATGTCGGAATATACCGCGTTTACCCTAGTCATGATAGTTATTATTGATAGCTAGTGCGGTGTTGGGTGTTTTGAGAGTTACATAAAGCAAACAGAACTTGAGTAATGAGTAACACATACGGTTATTTTTTATAGTTTTTCATTTCTCGATGCGTCCATAATGTGACGGAATATACTGAGTTTACCCTAACATTTTGCCTATAATTAAAAAATCATAAATCTGTTGTTTTAACAAATTAACATGGAATTTTTAAAACTTCTGCCTGATATTCCAAATTGGGTTGTAAATAATTAGACTGATAATAGACTAACAGACTAACTGATTAGAGCCCAGTGAAAATGCTTCTTTAGCTAGGTACATATGTAATTTCTCCATCTTTAGTAATAATCTTATTTTATTATTAATCTAGATATAGTTTATAGTATACCCTCACGGCCACTCAGGTCAGGTCTTTACATTCTAATCTAGACATCTAGTCACTAGTGAGTAGTGACTACTGAGGCTACTGACCTCTAGTGACAGTGACTGAGTAGTGAGAACTGTGAGTTCACTGAGTTGACATTTTCACCTGGCGCAAATTCATCATTCAACCCGCCTATGTCTTCCCAAGTTCCCAGAATTATTTCCCAGCTTCAGTCAGTCTTCCCCTCTCAATCACAGTCTCACAGACACTCCTTCTACGTTCTACATTCTGGATTCAGCCCATCCATTCTCAGCTCCGAGTTCCGACTGTGTCCGACTCCGACAGACCACGGAACACCAGACTGACCAGAGTAACCTACTAGGCCTTCCAATTCAACGGGCATCTAAAAGCTGGACAGCGGTGAAAAACGGATTTTTGGATATTGCAAAAAACAATTCAACTGCAATTTCTTGCACCGAGCGAGAAATTGGCACTAAGAATTAGAATTGAGAGCTTCATCTTCCTGTGAATCAATTTTCAATTTATCAATTGATTGTTCAATTTCGTCAGCAATCATCTGATTCATCCATAATTTACCGTTATTGTGATCATATAATATCACACTTGTTTAAGGGAAAATGTCAAAGTCGTCAACATCAAGGTTTTCTGAAGCCTAATTAATCAAGAGCATTGCAATAAGTTACAGAGTTTATTTTTTTAAGGAAATGTCTAATAGGTGGGAAGTAATTTGTTGTTTGCTGAACGATGTTTTGTAAACAATTACTTCAAATGTAAAGAAAACGACATTATGTTAGAGAATTACAAAAAATTCTCTTATATACAAAAAATGTAATAAATGAATATTTATCGAGTAAAATCAGCATCGCGTGCCTCGATCATTTGATTTATATCCCGACGACAAGTTGACAACACAAGTAACATTTTAATTGTTACCAGCTTACCCGGTAGTCAAGGTTGGCAAACATTTCCGTATTTTGTTTTTCTAACAGGCTTAAAAAGTTTGAAGTGCTCATGAAATATCTTCGTAACTGTTGTAAATATTTTTTATAAAACGTTGCCTACAAACTCCTGACACCTTCAACTTATGTCGATTTAACTGCTTAAAAAATAAATTATTTATAACTTTTTACTTCAAATTAAAAATTACCAAAAAAACCTAGAAATTCATTCGCTTTAAAACGATAAAAGGTCTGTTTAAATTTCAACGCCAGTCAGTGCGCGAAAGCGTGAGCGAGATTAGATGGTGTTCGAGATCACTGATATTTTGCCCGCTAGTTAATTTTCCAATGTAAATAAATCCTTGCCAAGGCAATGCCTGACCCTACATCTGCGATTACATCAGTTGCAATATCTAAAATGATAACTTAGGTGCTGTGTCGAATAAATAAAAATTTCCTTGTTCCTGAGTCTCATTTATTGCGATGATTGATAATAATACTTTTTCGTTGTTATAATCAGGAATAAAATGATAGTTCGCGACGGTCACTTTAAAATAAGATTAATGAGCGAAACCTTTATAGATTAAGGCCTTGATTGACGTTCTGGAACTGTGGAACTACGTCATGCAGATCAATGTGACTTAAATTAATGAAAATGAATTAAAATTTTGTTAATAAAATGAGAAGTTTCATTATGATAGTTACATTAAGAATGCGAAGGTGAAGTTACATTACATTATTAATATTAAGAACACTAGGATCTATTCCAGCTTATCCATATGTATAAATTGTTTAGTTAAACGCTGTATTCTCATACTCGGAGGTGATCTTATAAGGATACGATGATGCATGGTCGAGCTTTTGCGTGGATTATCCATACAATTCATGGATAAATATTGAACCGTGGATCAACGGCGTGATGGTCCTCAGTAGGTATATTGCTCCATTACTTGTCATGCTCATTTTATTACGACTGCGAATTAAAAACGTCAGGGCGAAATTTGTTAAATTAACTGTTATAATATTAATTTTTTACATTCTCTTAGTCGCTAATCTCTTTAAGGCAGTCAGAAACGGAAAGATCGAGTTTACGATCAACCCCAATCTGTAATTGTCGTTCACCAACAGGGAAAAAATTAAACAGTAAAATAATAATATAAATTTTTACGGTATTTTTGACAAAGAAACCTCCAAGCCTTCTCTTGTGTGAAGGCTGTTAGTTATCAGAGAAGAGACTATGATTTTCGTAAGGGAAAATTGTTCAGTTTCGAAAGATAGACTCTGCTTCTCAGTGGAAATTGCATTTTTCTATGTTCACATGGAAGACTTGGTGCTTTAGCAGAGGAGAGACCCGAGTGTGCAGATGATCCAAGTCCCCAGTACCGACATGCCGACTACCCCCTGCCGGGAGGCCGCACTCGGGGTCGAACCTAGATGAACAACTGCACGGGATAAACGGGGTTTACTCGAGCACCAAATAAACATATGATGATGGGGCTCATACAGACAGTAATTAATTTCAAGGGAAAAAATCTGTATAGCTTGGTATAGTATAGTATAATATAGTATAGCATAGTAGAGCAACATGGGGCAGCGCACCCCCTCCCCCCTTTTTTAAACTAAATTTTTGATGAAGTTTTAATTGATACGAGTGGTTCTTTGTTTTGTTTAAAGGTACAACTAATGAGGAATGCATGATGTGAATTACACGCCTATAGAGTTATTCAATTTTTAATGAAACATTATTTGTAAAAAGTGTCAAATGGACCAATTGCCCCACCCCTGGGGCAATGGGCCCATGGACTTGGGGCAATGCGCCCACCCTTGGTCCCTTTACCACAATTGCATATTTTTCGTTTAAAAATGATAAAACAACACTTTACAGTTAAAATAAGAAAAATTTCATAAAAAAATATGACATTCATTCATTTATTAACAACTCAAAAAATCATATCCTTAACTTCAAAAAATATACTCTTGGCTTAAAAAATCTATCACTGACGTGTAGAAAAATATTGCATTGACATAAAAATATATATCCTTGGCTTGAAAAATATATCCTTGCGATAAAAAGTTCGACCTTGACATGAAAAAATGTATCCTTGACTAGAAAAATATACTGTATTTAGTTGATCAGAAAAAAAACTTCGTTCCAGTTTCGTCCATAATCCAGATATTATGTGCAGGGAATTCGTACCTAATCGTGATTTCAGCCAACACCATAAAAACTCATAAACTTTTGGCTCATTGGTGTTGACTGAAATCAATTTTTGGCAAGGCAAGAATCAATAACTCGATAAGGGGTCATATAAAATGTATAAAAAAAATTTTTAAAGACCACGTTTTTCATGTGGACTCAAAAGTAGAAAATAATTTTTCGGCAGCTACTGATCTCTGTTTGCTATGAAGTGTAATTTGTAATTCAAAAAGCTAGTCATAGTTTAAAAAGGTCATTGAGACAAATCTAATGATGTATAACACAAGACTTCACCATGGGCGCTTTGCCCCGTGACACGCGTGGGCCCGTTGCCCCACTAGGTATCATTTCAATTTATATCGTGTCAACATTTTATTTTAAAAGCTAATAGTCTAAACTTGATCTCAAAATTATCCCTTTAAATATTACTTTTAAAATATATTTCACTGTAATTTCAAAAGCTTCATCTACAGTAATCGAAAACAGTTTTATATAGCAGCAAAAAAGTTATCTGGACTAAAATAGTTGTTCACAAATAACGTAATAACGCAAACACTTAGCAAAACGTAAATCCGTACACTTCATCCTAGTGAAACTATCGATCGGCGGTAGAGAACACGGACCAATATCTGCCATACTTAGCGAGAAACCCGCTATGGGCCCATGACCCGCAGTGGCATGGTATATGGGGCAGGGCTTAATATGCTAAGGGGCAGGCCTTAATATGCTAAGGCCCTCCAGGTAGCTGTCCCGCAAGAGCCGGACGGTTTCCCGGAAGAGCCGGATATCCGGGAGATCCGGCTTCAGCAGCCGGGAGATCCTGCAATACCGGCTGTCAACGTATTCCCGGTACTCCCGGGAGCCTGCCGGAAGTCCCGTATGCCTCCCGGATTTCCAGGTAGATCGCCGGAATTCCCGGAAAAAAACGGTAAAACAGCAGGTACAGCCGTTTGAGCAGTAAGAACTGCAGTAAAAACAGGGTAGGCCGGGCTTTTTTCACGGTATTCCAGGTAAGTTATGCAAATTTAGGCCCGCCCCTTCCCCTGTTTCCTATAAAAAATCCAGGTGTGTGGATGGTTTCATCATTTCAAGCAGCACAACAGATCGGGCAACATCATGGCAAGCCAGACACAGAGGATAACCATATTGACAGAGGCTGTCAACATAATGGGAGAGTATGTACACATGGCCAAGGCTTTACAAGACAACAGAATTGCTATAGAATTGATAAGTGAATTTTGATAAATAATATTGTGGATTTCCAGAGTTTCCGGATTTTTTTTTTTTTGGTCAATTTCACCCCTCCCGGTACCCCAGGCTGGTCCCCCGGCCGTGCCGGTTGAGTTCTCACATAGCAACGGAAGAGCAGGTTGGGTCCCGGATTTTTATGGTTCCTGGCGTACCGGCAAAATTAGTCAACATGTTGAATAATTTTCCGACCAAACCGGATTATGGCCACGCCCTCCAGGAATTCTAGGAACTCCCGGATCTCCAGTTTGATAACCGGTACCCCAGGAATCGATTCCGGGTGTCTTCCGGCCCTTTAACCGGCAATGTGAGAACGAAGCGTTAAACCGCAGCTGCCACGTATCAGCCCAGTCAACTAAACTATCAAGATCATCCTGCAGTTGCGCTTTATTTGACGCATCCTTCACTGTATTATAAACTTTGAGCACACGCTAGACACTACTTCTGGTAGATCGTTTATATAAGCAACCAATAAAGCAGGCCAAATAACACTTCCTTGAGACACGCCACTGCGCACTGATGCCCAGTCTGACACGGTTCCGTTAATACTGACACGTTGTCGCCTACCTACTAGAAAATCTCTGATCCATTGGAGTACGTTTCCCTCTATTCCCAAAGAGTTCTCTTTACGCAACAGCCCCTCAAGCGGAACGCTGTCAAATGTCTTGGCAAGTGTAACAAGTGTAACGGAATTCATCGAAAAATTAGTCCACAACGAAGGACGCAACATGCAAACAGAATATAATCACCCGTAATTTTACATTGATATCAAAGCAGTCAAACCATGACAGATCAAATCTCAAGAAAATGCCACACCGTACCTGCTCGGAGAGCCGGAGAGTCCGCCTGACTGACCTCTTCCTCAACCTCTGCTTGTCGGCCACAGAGTCAAGACAGGAAGTTAGGTTCAAGAATCAATCATGCAAAAGAAACGAATACAACTTAAAACATTCAAGTTAGATGAGAAATAAATCGAATTTAGAGAGATAGTATAGAATGGAATTTAAACAACGATATCGAAGCAGTACGTAGTTGGCCTCGGTAATAAATACGCTTTTCTATTCTTGGTCATTGCTGTTGATACAAATAAACGTCTAGACAAACGTGCTTTAGAACATGAAGCGATAAGAGAGAGTCTTACCAGAATGTAGATCTATACTTTGAATTCTTAAATATTGCAATGGAAGATGTATTGCGTGTAAATAATTTTTAAACCTTCATAGGTTTAGAGAGAACGTCAATAGTACAAAATAATGTGATTAAATACGATAATGTCAAAAACGGTTATTTTACCTTTTTTTAATTAATTTTAAAGCAAAAAATTAAATTTCAAAATGAAAAAAAGGTCGCAATAAGCATGCAATTGAAAAATTATATTATTTATTGGAAAATAGTTTGAGATATACCATATGCATGATACGTAGAGGATGTTATAAACATTGACGTTGAACATCACTACAAGATTTATGACAATTATATAGAAAAAGAAATAGAGTTCAGTTATGTCACTATAATTAGAACTACAGTTGTTGGCAACTAAACTATGATGCTCAGCAACACGGAAAATACGACATCTGGATCGTTTACTCATTAGGAAGTACGTGGAAGTTGTCTGGTTCTCCACAGGAACAATAATTTCGTTCACCATTCCGCGAAAACCGTTCCTCCGTTTACCATAACCGAAGTTGATTTTTTATGGTGCTTGCATTGTCATTCGATTACGAGTCGCAATCAAATTAATGTTTTCATAACCCTTATGGCTTTGTCTAGAGATAACTACATTTTTTATTTAGTTGTAATAGTCAGGAACTAAACCATAATAATTTTAGCGCTTTAAAGCTACGTTTACAATTTATTAATTACCTGGTCTGAGGTCGATGGACTCTTGCATGGAGACGTTGGTGTGTGGGAAGTGGAGCTCACAAATGAGGCTGGCGTCCCCATACAGCTCCAGGTGTTGGAGCGGCAGCTCCACACGCAGCGACGTGTTGTACACGCCATCCTCATACACGGTCTCGCGATCAGCGATTGTCTTCAGTGGCTCTCTGAAATCAAAGTGTAAATTTGGTATGTGGATTGTGAAATACGAAATCCTAGAAATATTTGTAAGAGAATTTATCCTAAAGCCCCGAAATCAAAAGTGATGAGTTATGAAAACGTTCTCGGATATGCGAACGCTGTAATAGAGATCTTGGTTTAAATTCAGACAATATATAAGCAAACTTGTTGTTAGTACATTATAATATCTGAAATAAACTAGCCTATATCGTTATCCTACTGTGAGTGCGTTAACACTAATTAATCATTATTTAGTTGCGTTTTGAAAATCAGAGAGTGCCAGAAGTGCTAGTTTACGCTGTCACTATGTAACAAAAATTGTTTTTGAATGTGCATTCCATTTTTATTACTTGATTGACAGCGCGCTGGCAATTTTTTTTGGAAAAAGCATCGAAATTAAAACAAAATATGGAGTTAGTGTCAAATTATGGATTTTTTTCAAAATTAGGCTTGCATAATTAAAACAAACCTCTGTTGGAATTAATTGAATACCTTTAAGCAAAGCAATGAAAAAATATTTATTCTGCAAACAATTGACATCTGCAGAGCCCACCTCACATCGTCCACTTGCACGTAGAGCTGCAGGCGAGGCTCCGGGTACGCGGGTTCTGCGCTGCATGACACTGTGATGTTGCCTGATGTCGTCTCCTCGACGGAAAATTCCAATTTCAATGGCAACACTGAAAACAAAATGGTGGAGTAGAAATAAAATGATTCAAACTCGTATGAATTAACATATTAAGTGTGGTACCACCCACCGTTGGGTGGTACCACAGATATGAAATACGTCCTGAATACACATAGCCGCACTTAACTTGTTAAAATGACTCACGCGCCAGCATCAAGCGGTTTGAGTTCAAATTCGCTACTCCCACTACATAGATTGCTGAAAACCGAAGGTATTCTACCTTCAACTATAGTGAGCTTCATAGCTTAAGCAGTTCCCTTATAAATTTTCTGAAAGGTGTTCCAATTTCAATTCTAACATGATTGCATAGAATGATAAGTGTCGTATTTTATGATTAATTATAGAATCACTCGCAACGGTTTCGTAACTTCTCACACTTTCTTTAGTTACGGCTTTGAATAACCAAACCCGTCCGCGCCTATCCCGTCAATTCCGGTATCCAACCCCCCGGTATCCAGGGCCCCCGGCAAGCATTCTATTGCTGTCAGTCTCTCGTGGCAGTACGTACGCATTGGACCTGTATTGTTTCACTCTGATCGGCAACCTTCGTTCTTCCCTTCGCGTCAAGATGATTTTACCAATGTAATTTCTATTCATCAGGTTTCAATCATCTCTTTGAATAATTAGAGAATTACGTAGCGATCGATGGCTGGCGGGGCTGTCATTCGGGCAGCGAATAGGCCACGGCGGACTATGCTAGCTTTACTCATGTCTGGGCGACCTCATAGAGAGAGCTTCGGGAGCACTAGTACAGCCACGTCGATGGGACGGAGGAACCTCCATCGTACTAAACCTCTGTTCTGTATTTATGGAGGTAAACTACGGAAACTAACGTGCATTGTTCGTAAAAGTTTATTCATGGTGACTTGACCCACCTTTAGAGAGAAGAACAATCACTCGTGCACAAGTAAATGTAAATTGGAAGTTTTATCTCTTGTCTATTTGATGATATGCGTTCGTCTAGACTTAAGCAACAATCCAGCGTATCAATCTGCTATTCTTACATCTGCAGCTAGGGTGTCATGATTATTAGCCTTAAGTCAAATCTCTATTTGACTTGTATCTCAAACTAGTATTTATTCATCTTTGCAGTTTGGACTTTGATTTTCGTGGATTCGCGAGCGGGTCCCTAATCGCCCAAGTTTCATACAAAGATTGGCATGAAAACCAAAAAATTCGAACGTGAAGTTATATTGGCCTTATTGGCCGTACCAATATAATCTTTGATAAAAACTTTACAATAACCTGGCATCGTACCTTTCAGCACTATGTAAGATTTATTGCGTGTATACTTACCATAGGGCTTATATTCATAACCTACGTCTATGACCAATTCCCTTGACACAAACACGTCACATCCACCGTATACTACGACTATGACCAATTCCCTTGACACAAACACGTCACGCTCACCGTAAACCATGAGTGGAACGACGTGCGTCTTCTCGTCGTAGTGGCTGGAGACGACGCAGGTGTAGTCGCCTGATGAGGCGGGGGTTGGGGCGAGCAGACGGAGGGCGCGGTGACGGTGTCGAGGGTCTTCGTGGTGCTTGTAGGAGGTGTCCACCGTACCCGGGGGCAGCCCCGACACCTGCAGGGGTTTGTGTGCATTAAAGTAGCAGGTTTCTTTCTATTTAAATGGTTATTTATCAAAATGAGCTTAGTTACACTGAAAAGTTAAATGTTTTTCGATGCTTGTTGGTTCATTCAGATTATTTTCACGAGGATTATTTCAGTGAATATCTTTAGCAGAAGGAAATCGTTAATCAACATAATTATGAAACTCGGAGTTCCATGTGACTTTCTTTGCCCTAAATTTTACTCAGAACTCATCAATTTAGTAGCAATGTTTAAAAAATCATGCATGAGACTGAGATAACTTTTTTAGATTCATGGGAAGTAAGTAGAACTCAAAATACGGGTGCAAAAATGCCCATATTTCACTTGAAATCATAATAAAAAGTGCTATAATAGCCTCAGTTAATCAAAACCAATGCACACTTAATTAATTTAATCGTTCCGCAAGTGAAAGTCCCGCAGCAATATTTTAATGTTCATAGGAAACGCTTTACGGGAATTGCGCCATACCCTCAAGTAATAAAACCGCAATGCTATTCGTACAGTTGGTGCATGACAAATCTATAAACGTCCAAGGTTGCCATGACAGTTCAATACATTTGTTTGAAACTAAATAGGATGATATCACAATAAGCTAAAAACTAGATCTTAAAATAATAAAAAGTCAGTTTTCCTCTATGTTCTAGACCTGTGTTGGAAAAAGAGTCCCTGTGTTGGAAAAGAGTGTGTTGGAAAAAGCTAGTTTAGCACTCAATTTCTACTTAAAGATACTGGAACTTCCACTACGAATTTCTTAGTCTTGTAAGCACCTGCGGCTCGTCTATATCGCCGTCAAGTATCCAGGTGTAGATTGGCTGGTCGGAGTGGTTGAAGAACCACTTGAGTACCAAGCCGTTGAGGTCGTCGGGGCCCAAAGAGTACGGACAGTCAAGCACTACGGCCGAGACCGTGCCGTTCTCGACGGCCACCACCTGGCCGGTCGCTTCCATCATTATTGCTGTTACCCCTGAAATGGGTCCGTTAGAAGGACGAATTCTTGCCTACAATGAAAAGGCCTGTCCAAGTAGGTACAGGTTTTTTATAAGGAAATTGTTTTTTAGTTGAAATCAGCAATTCAACCACGAAGAAAAATTGTTTATAATAACGCCATTGGTCTATTTTGATTACACTTCCCTAGCTGGTGAGGGTGCAATTGCGTAATATTTTTCTAGAGTTTACAAGAAAAAAAATTAATCATTCCAAGTAAATGGTATCCAGGTTTGGACGGTTACTTCTTTAATTACATGTTTCCAATGAAAAACGTAGCGAAAACTAATAATCACAAATGTGCTACTTTTACCAAATTTTTTACTACAAGAATGAAATTTCATAACAAGTAAAGTGTATTATTTTTGCAAAGAAGTGTGATTGTTTTATTGGAAAATTTTATCGCTGAATTGAAAAGTTGAGTCTGTTTTTATGTTAATATATCCGGCTGAAGAGCGTTAATTGACTCTCAGAGATTCTGTCACACGGCAAACTCAACAAAACTACAACGGCGTTGACTCCATTTAAAGAAGAAAGAGGTGTTTCATAATTGAATAGTGTCCTACATGGTGATTCACAGAAACTTCCCGATTTTAAAGCTCAATAAAGATAGAACTATTAAAGATATCATTACAATATAAAATTTATTGAAAAATACATTACCTGAATTTTTATCATATAGTTTTAAAGATGACATTAGACAAATGACAGCACCGATTGTCAATACATTCAGTTAGTCGATTTTCGAAGTTCCGTTCAACTCTCTGAAGCATTTTGATGGGTATGTTGGCGATGGCTAGGGGTATGTTGTTCTTCAAATAAGGTATGGTCTTTGGACGGTGATTGTAATCAATTTATTCAAGATAACCCCATTGAAAAAAATCATACGGAGCCAAATCGGGGGATCGTGCCGGCCAAAGAAGGTCACCTCTCAAGGAGATGAGGCGCTAAGCAAAATGTTGTCTCTGAAGATCCATTGAACATCGCGCTGTATTCTTTTCCTGCATCATCTGCCTGATGGACGCGAAAGACAAAACAGGAATTTTCCGTGAATCACTCTGTACATCCCGCATTTAGCTCGTATCTATTCGGTACTTTTGTTTTAATATTTTATTAGTATATACAGCGTTCTCTCAATGTAGAAATATTTATTAATAATTTTTGTTTGGCTGATGACGGAGCTGGTCTCTGAAATATTTACGATAAAGATATAGTGAAATAACTTGGGGTTTTCGTTGCTTTGAAAGAGTGAAGTATTGACATGGGGCATAGTCGCACGATCGATGGCGCCATTAGCAGTCGTGTGCGAATGTAAACCACCGCGTGTGGGCGTCGACCATCCGCCGGCTACTCACGACCAGGATTGACATTACATAAGCTCCGGACTAATTAGATGTTATATATGTCATCAAATGAAAAAAATTATAGCCAGAAACTTTACTTCTAGGTTTACTAAAAGAAATGGTCTGAACATGAACGTCATCTGAACCAATTTCGGAAGAAACTGCTCTGTGTGACGAATTTCCGAATCATGTTAATACCTGCTGCTCCTTCAGAGCTACTAGTATAGATTCTAAAAAGGCATTTTCTTCAGCTGTTTCACAGTTACCCGTAGTAGCGCAAGTATTCACATCAGTGAAGGTTTCAAGGTTATCCTTAACTCAAAAACAAATCCCTGAAATACTTGCTTTAAGATTTCAATAATCAGCTTGGGATAAATGGCTTAATCAAACTTACCAGAGGTGGCGAACGCCATGAAGACCAGCAGGCAGGTAATCATTCTATCGGTGCCCTGACACTATTTGTCGTTTGATTCTCGGTTCGTCTATTCTGGACACAAATATTGTAAATCAGTTAAATTCTGCAAGTAAATAAATCAGTGAAGTATTTTACGTTGAAATTGAAAATGTAAGATAAATAAATTTGAAATTTTGAAATTTGAAAATTGAAATTTAGAGTTGAAATCGGAAATATTGAAGGTGAGTTGTCATCAACAAAGCGAAAATGTGTATTCGAGTCTTGGGTATCGCACGTCAAGAAATCAAATACTAGCTAGTACAATGCGACTGAATTTTTTTTTCATTCATCATAATTAACGGACTAAATGAGGAAGAACAATGTATTGTATCTTAGCGTGAAATCCGTCAAGAAGACTAAAGTGCAACTGAGAACGGACGCTATTTTCAGCCACCACATCACCCGCGCGCGACTCGCCGCACCCCACACACGACGCTAACACTAGCCCAGGTCATGCCGAACTTTGAGAGAAATTTTGCTCGCTTTGCGTTACGTAAAACCAGGTTAATTAGCATCTTGCAGCTCATCATTTTTGACCGCTTGTTGCCATGTGTGTTGTAGCAGGTAAGATCTTCATCATAAAACACTTGTATGCCTCCACACCCCCTGGCTATAAATAACCTCTCACTGCACCCTAGCTGTTGCGTGCAGTTGTTGCAATATTCCTGCACACACAAACCTTATTTTCCGTGTCAACAATCGCTCTCTTAAGGAAGTGATTCGTGCTAACTTCGTTCGGTGGTATAAAATATTTTTGTGTTTAGCAAGCTACCATTTTAGTAAATTTTATTTTAAATTAAGTTATCAACATAATAACTTTCATTTTACCTCGGAAGAAGGAAGAAGAAAATCAACTACCCCCTCCTCTAATAATGGTGGCATACACTATGATTGATGGCTATTATTATTAATGACTCATTTGGTTCATTAATACAAAAAATAAACAAACAATTAATATAAATGAACGTGCAAAAAACGTTCATATGAATAATTTTAATTTAATTTTATATTGATAATAATTTTAATAATTTCATATGAGGCGAACTAGCGCTGGTCCAGGACTGATAAACGGTTAACTGCATACTGATGCACGGTAAAATATCTACTGATGCACCATCAAGTGCTAATTTATACACCGTCAAATATCTGCTGATGCACCATCAAGTGCTAATTTATACACCGTCAAATATCAGCTGATGCACCATCAAGTGCTAATTTATACACCGTCAAATATCTGCTGATGCACCATCAACTATCAAGCGATGCACTTCTTCCCGGTGCACCGTCAACTGTTTACCGATAAGTCAACTGCCTGCTGAAGCACCTGTAGCTGCTGGCGATGTACTGTCAACAGTCTAACGATGCAAAATTGAATCTTCCAATGCACGTACTGTAAACTGCCTGTCAGCGTCCCGTCAACTTTCTACCGATGCAAGTGTGTCGATGTATCGTCAGCTACCAGCCTTTGCTGCATCACCTACCTACCGATGCACCATCAGGTAGCTACCATTGCACCGTCAGTTGCCAACTGCAAGACAGATGCACGCTGCACCCCGCCCAGCAGGCCGATTTTGGCACTAGACAAGTCTCTATGCCACCTGAGTCATGGCGCTCAACTTTCCGCTCAATCTTGTCATCTCGGTCATTAATATAAGTCAAACTGACGCTTACAGTCACGAAAATAAACGATTAGTGTTATCTGCAAATTTACTTATTCTTCAACGCCGGTATTGCTATGCAATGCTATGCTAAAGTTGGAGACACAAAAGCAGCCGAAGAAAGTAATTTAAATAGTACGAGTAAACTCCGTGGATTATATGCATCAACCCCAGTCCTCGCTTTGTTCGTTTAGCTGTCATTAGCACGGCTGGAATGAACACAAGAAATCCGTCTGAAATGAACTTACTTTACTTCTAGTACATACATTATTTTGATTCCTTTCCTTCCCCGTAAGGTAACACGAAAGTAATATTTTTCATTGTTCTCATGTCTATACGAGTATATGCATTTGAAGGAACTGGGCTTGTGTAGCACGGCTGTTCCTCAGCTGCTCTTTAACACCGCTTTAGTTAGTACGTTTTTAATTTAGTCACCTAGTAAAGTATATTCACTGGAAAACACGCATTTATTAGTTTGATATGAATGTAGCCAAAATTTAGCTCCTAATAATTGAATTTTTCTAATTAAGCATGTCCAATCAAGCTTGACCTGCTTCTCAATCTCTAGTAAATTATGCGAACAAGATTTAAAATGACGTAAATGAAAAAAATTGCCTTTATAATGATAAGACTTGATCGTAAACAGCGCTGTATGAGCAAACTTGCCTCTTTCGATACATCCCGCGCGGGGCATCGGACTGGACTAAAGAACCTCATGACGCAGTCAAATATTCAATTTCAACAAGCAAATTTCATCACAATCAGAAGAAAAAGTTCATTGTGACTAAAAAATGTGCAAAATTCAACCATTTATGCCACCTAAAACAAGGATTCGTAATATGCAATTCATTCCTGACTATTTAACTATTGACTCAGGAAATCTATGGTACAGGGTCCGCCATATTTATGGCAACGGATGTTTGCTATAAAAAATAAATTGGTTTCTAGGAGACTTTTCTTTTATAATGAAGCTTAATATAATCTATTAATTCACCTATTTTATATTGCAGAAGTCTAAGGTGTCGAAATTTATTATTACTTATGGCAGTAGATAGAAATGCAATTGTAACCCTTCATGAAAAGGGCGAGAGTAATTCAGTCATTGCAAAAAAGCTCCAAATTCGTCGTGAAACTGTGTGGAAGGTGGTAAAAAATTTAAGGAAACTGGTGAAACATGCAATCGACTTGGTCATGGAAGGAAACGAAGTGACCGAACAAAACAATTGGTCAAAAACATGAGGGAGAAGTTGAGGAGACACCCTCGTCGCTCAGCGCAAAATTGGCTGCAGGAGCAGGAGTCAGCCAAACATCAACGCGTAGAGTCCTCAAATATGACCTCAAAACCTCCCCTTACAAGATGCAAACAAGGCATGAACTAACAGGCCGTCATGAACGAATGAGGCTCGCAAGATGCCAGCACATTCTGGATCTCATTGAGGATGGCACGCTGCCCAACTTGGTGTTCAGTGATGAGATAAAATTTGACATTGTACAAAGCGTTAACCGTCAAAATGACAGAGTTTGGAGTCTGGATGGATCTGTGGCAACCAGAACAGCAACACGACGTCAAAATCCTATGTCCGTGATGGTTTGGACCGCGGTAACCGCCACTGGGAGTTCCCCACTCGTTTTTGTCCCCTCAGGAGTGAAATTGAACAGTCAGCGATACATTTCGGACATTTCGGAAGCTGTGTGTGTTGTGGCCGGCTTGAAGGTGAAGAAGTTGGAAGCTGTGTTGTTACCTTGGGCCCGTAAACACTTCAACGGCTCACCATGGAGTTTTCAACAAGACTCTACCCCATCACATGGCTCAAACATAACCCAAAACTGGATTCAGGGTCACATCCCAGCGTTCATTAGCAAAAATGTATGGCCCTCAAGAAGCCCTGATTTGAATCCTCTCGACTTTTCTGTGTGGGCTATTTTAGAGAGTAGGATAATAGATAAATGTTAAACACAAATGTGTATTTCACAAATAGAACCCCATTTAGTGAACCAATATGTTTTTAAGCTATTTTAACTGTTTCAGCACTAGAAACCTAGAACGTCTCGGGCAAATTTACGGCCGGACTCGTGGCCAGTCGCACGACCAATCTCCATATTCAATTATCGAGTAATATCTCCAAAACTAATGAACGCAGCATAAGGAAACTTGGAACATATATTCATCAGAACCTAACGTTGATTTTGAACTCGTAAAAAATTTTAAATTTCGCCTTCATTCGTGAGTTATATTGCGATAAAGGCCGAAATTCGCAGTGATCAAAGAATTTCTTCTAACCTACTGAACAGATTTGAACGAAATTTCGAATTTTATTCGAGATCAAGGATGATCTCGAATTCAAGGATGATCTCAAGGATGATTCCTAACTACTAAGCGTTGATTTTTTAGCTTTTAAATTATTTTACCTTCGTTTGCGAGTTTTTTTTTCATTTCACCGTCATTCATGATTTCACACTTCCTTATATTCGGTCCGTATCGCCGGATAATTTGTCCTTAAATTCGCGGCGATCAAGAAATATCTTATAAACTGCAGAACAGATTTCAACGAAACTTTGTATATAAATACCTAACCTCTCAACGGTGATGTTTAGCTCGTGGCGAGCTATTAATTTTTTTATTTTGCTTTCGTTCGCGAGTTATACAGATGTAGGAGGAACGACCGGCTTTTCTACCGGCCGGTTTAACCGAGAGCCGTTTACGTATAGTTGTATAACTCGCAAACGAAGGCAAGACGAAAAAAATTGTATCGAGCTAAACATCACCGTTGCTGAGGTTAGGTATTTAAATACCAAATTTCGTTCAAATCCATTCAGTAGTTTTGGAAGGAATTTCTTGATTACCGCGAATTTAAGCACGTATTGCTGTTTAAATCACGAATGAAACTCGCGAACGAAGGCACAATCGAAAAAAAATTTCTGGAGCTAAACATCACCGTTCGGTAGTTAGGACTGTAAATTCAAAATTTCGTTCGAATCTGTTCAGTAGTTTGGAAAGAATTCCTTGATCAATGTGAATTTCGGCCCGTATCGCCATATAACTATGGCAAAAACAATTGAAGGCAAAATTCAAAAAATTTTCACGAGCTTTAAATTACCGTAAGGTCCTAATGAATGCGTGTACCGAGTTTCATCGAGTTAAGTTCATTAGTTTGAGAGATATTCCTTGATCACTGAATTTGGAAATTGGCCGTGAGACCGGCCGCGAGTCCGGCCGTTAATTGGTCGGAGACCTAAACCCAGGAGAGGTTAAAAAAATATAACTCAGTACTCACTGCAGTGAGTGACAGAGAGCGCATTTTCTCGTCGACGAAAACGTGAAGTCACGGACGGACAGACAGGCGGACAGACGAACGGACATCGCGAGCACAATAGTGCATTTTTTCCATAAATGAGCAAATGCGCTAAAAACAGATCTGGGTGAAAAAACCATCGCTGGGAGTCATGTGCTGCACGTGTTGTGTACAAATCGTCAAACAAACGTTCGAACTCTTGACTTCGACTTCGGACTGCCGCCCCCTATATCGCCCCCCTATCACCCTCTTCTTCTTTACCGCCCCCCAAAATCGTTCCATCGCCCCTAGGGGGGCGATATCGCCCACTTTGGGAACCACTGGTCTAAATTAACACGAGAATGGGACTTGAAGCTTTCCTGCGTAGATTGGAGGCCATCATTAAAAAAGGGTGGTCATATAGAATAAATATGTCTAAGAATTGTTTAGGTAATTCTTGGCTACTAGCTCATCCAATAAAAACAATACACTTGTTTGTTTTATTGAGAAATAACAAAAAAACATGCGTTGCCATATATATGGCGGACCCTGTAGAAAAACCTTCCTTGCGTTTTTTCGACACCTACACTTCATTTTAGATAGACCAGTAGCTTTTTCAAACGAATGTCAGTTTGAAAAGATCTGGTGTAAGGGACAGTTCAGAGATCTCCTGTGAACAAGTGACAGAATGTACAAGAATGAGTGGCAGGCAACACCAGGCCAATTCTAAAGCGCCGACAAAGCTGTTGTTAAAAGATCCGACGATCGCTTGCTCCTTAAGGAAGGAAGATGCTTTGCACTGACGGGACGGAATCATAACTAGACCGATCTTATTCCTCAAAATTGATAGCATCTGGATCAGGTGGGAAGCACTCATTGTAACGATGGTATGTACGACTTATTATTATGAAATATTCTCGTGAAATATCAAATGCAATGGTTGGGCATCCGCATATACCGAATGAACAACAATGTCAAAAAAGAACGAATTTACATAGAGGATAACCTATCCATGATCTAATTCGTTTCTGTGACCCTTGCATCTACCTCGCCGCAGTGTTTAGAAATTGAATAATGAATGTGATACATTACCGGCATTTCCATTACCAAAGCTACGGTATCAAAAGTGCAATGGTATACATGACACAGCGAGGTACTGGGCTGCTGGAAGTCAATCCTCTATGTCTATGGCTTTCACAAGATGCACGACACGCGAGTTTAACGTTCATTAGAGCTGGGATAGGCAATGGGATACGAAGCTGTGGATTACCATTATCACTGGAACCCAATGCAAAAAGAGTGGTGTGGCTTTGTGAGATATTCAAGGCATTCATTTCTTTGAAATGGAATTGAAAAAATGTGGGTTACTCCAAAAATAGAAGAAGCAGCACGTCGACGAATACCAACGCGCAAACTCAGAACCAGTGTTTATTTTCAGCGTGGAACTGAGTTGCAGGAGCACAGGCTAATCTGTTGATGACATAAGCGAGAACGGAAAACTCTTCATACTATGAGATCGGGGATAAATATGAAGCCTTAAAATGTTTTCAAGGTTTAATAATGATAAATAATTGTTCCATACGAGTCACCAATACAAATAAACAAGTAAATCGGAAGAAAATCAGAAAAGAAAACGAAAATTGAAGTAATAGGGAAGAAGCAAGTAACCAAGTGTACAGGACACTACTGTTGTCAACAGCCTTTCGACACCTACCGCACAGCAAAAAAAATGAATGGAACATTGTATCCAAATAGTGACATTGTACGTAGCACTGATAAGCCCTTGATCGCGTTACACAATGGAGCATGAGCGGCGTTATTTTGACAATGTCTCGCTCAATTCTATTAGTAGAACATTGGTTCTACCTTTCCACGAAATGATAATCCATCTCACGAGACTAAATATTTCAAGTAACTCCTGTCACAAAATAATTTAATGTAATGTATTTTGTAATGCGTTGTCAATAATGTGATAGGATAAGACGTTCAATAACATGCAAAGGTTAAGACGTTAAATAACATACAAGAAATGGATACTACAACTTTCAATTGTAGCAATAAGAACGCAGGAGCGATCCGGCACGAAAACAAATATGGAGAAAAATGTATATTTTTAAATTCAAATATACACACCCTTCCTGCAATAAAAATCACCATAATAAAGACCACAGATGAAACAACAATCTTCCCCTGAATCAAATCAGAAAGTAATTTCAATTCAATGAAGGTAGACATAGATTCTGCCCTGTAGTTATTATTCCAAACATGTTACCGCTCTAGAATTTGATACTTTGCTTGATAACCCATGGTAAAGTAAACTATTCCAGCACAGCATGTGATCACATCGCTACACTACATCAGAGCAGGCAGCCCATAGCCGTTGGGCAAGTTGGATGGGTGCAGGCGAGGGCGCGTGACTTGGTTTTTAGTTTTTCCGACGAAGGCATCCGGGTCAGCACTTGGGCACAACTATTTACGGCGGTCTTGACACACTAAGAGGGAAGTAGCCTGTAGGAGGAAGTAGCTCACCGCCTGTGGGAGAAAAATCTTCTAAAAATGCGCGCTATGACACCACTTACAGGTGTTAGTTAATAAGGGATTTTCATGAGGGATCCCTTATAACATAAGAGGCTGTATCAAACTTATACTTGTCTCTATCATTTATATTATTTGTTCTCCCTTCACAGATCTATAATACAAGATCAGCCAGTCCCGTTTTCGCCAAAAGGTGGCCCACTGGCTGGTAGTCAGTATTTTGCAAGCGGGCGGAAATGTGGAGTTGAGAACATTACTTCACCGAGCAGTGTCCACCTGCGATGCTAAAGTGAGGCTGCAGTGAGCAAAAATCTTGGAAGCCTAGCAACCTGGGAAGCCTCGTTACCTCACCCTGATAGCTCGGCGGACGATCAATTGTCGCTCCTATCGTCTTTAACTTGAATGTGAAGCGCACATTCAGCCCATCCTGCATTAAGAGCAGAGACCCACTCCAAGCCTGTCCTCTTTTAATCTCACTGCTCTGGTTTTTTATCTATAAGGGCCTTAATGTGGAGGATGCAGCCTTCTGGGCATCTCTAATTTCGCATCTCCTGTAACTTCCTCCTGTACTTCCATACCCGCACCTCGAAGTACTATAGAATATGGCACTTCAAGCAACAAAAATCGTACACGCCGTACCTCAGAGGAAGTATGGCGTAGTGTGAACGGGCGGGATAACACGCTTGTCGTCCGGCACGGCGTTGAAAAGCTTGGCATGTCGGATCTCGGCTGTCGTAAAGCAGAGTATGGCAGCCACGTTACCGGCGCGATAGCAATAGTTGGGCGCCGACCACACAGTCACCAGTTGTTCGTTGAACAAAAACTTGATGCCTGCACATAACAACAACGCGGAATTGCAAATAAGGTTACTGTACATAACGTAACACCGGTCACAACAGTAGTGCCGGTGTTACGTACAGTAGTAGTACAACAGTAATACCGCCATAAAACATATCATGGGATTACAACTGTGGTGTCAGCATGGTTGTACTCGGGCAACAAATGCGTCGTCAACACATACTTCAACAGAGGGTATGAAATATGGAGTCAGAATAAAACAAAGCATAAGGTTACCAATGTCTCCTGCACCTACTCTGGCAAGGATTAGCACCTTCATTAACTAGCTGATGTGCTCGACACATGAGGGTGAGGGAGTTGGCAGCCATGAACTGCTGCACGACGCGTTCGCTGAAGAGGTAACCAGCCCCTCTGGGGGACGTGGACCAGGACCTGGACATGTCCTCGGGATCACTCCACACCAGGTCACAGAAGGCGCCTGGAAATGCATTATGAACTTATTTCAGAACCTCAATCAGTTAGACGGTACCTTGATTCTAATTAAATAATCAGATGGTAGTGTGCTTCTAATTCAATATATAATAGATTATAGGGATCTGGTTCAATTTATAAGATTGACAATAAAATTTAACTCTGCACGAAAAGGAAATGCTTGCTACGTAGTATAAGATATGGCCTACATTATTTTTGCAACTGGTATAGGAATGTAAATAACATTACTCTACAATTCATGTCCGAGTGTAAACTGTAGCTATGAATCTAATGTTAGTGATTGTTCGTGCACAACTGTTAGCTATTGCTGACCCTTATGAGGAATTTCTTGGTTTCGATCAATGGTGCGTATCTGGTCGAGGGTGTTGATCTCTGGGGACAATCCGCCATGCACGCAGAAAACTTTTTCATCTATGATCTGCAAGTAGATGGAATGACAAGACCGGCAGTCCTTTCCTGAAACATTCAACTATAATTGATACTTACATTTCTTAATCATCAAGCTTCTGTATTTGTAAAAAAAAATTTCCATGAAAGCAACTCTAGCAACAGTTTTTACGTCAATAGAGATATTGTTAAAAACTTTATAAAGGTTTTGAATTCCATATACAAGTATCCCAAAAAATATCAAGCTAAGGGGTAGTAAACTCACTGCTGCAATTGTGAGTAGATCAAATACTTGGCAGCAATATTTCCAGGCATTGGCATTGCCATACTTGTTTTGGCATTCGTCTGAAACGATAAAATTTATAAATACAAATGATAAAAAATATTAGATAATATGCAAATTGAGATACACAGGTCTGACATTTGCTATTTTCAGTTGTCACAATTCTACTAACAGCTCATAGGAGAAACATGGATGGATCATATGGATCCATGATATTTTGGTGAACAAATATTAATTCACATATTTCATTATGCTAATATCCTAGAATGTTTCCTGCTGGCATTAATCAAAGGCCATGGATATACAAGGTGACGACTTGATTGAAATGCTAAAATATCTTCCAAGCATGGAACAGAGTAGCAGTGAATGAGTAATGCTTTACTAGCCCACAACTACCAATATTGAGGATAACAGCTAAAGTGAAATAGCACTGGCAAGGGCCTGCCCTAATACTACAGAGAAGCTAGAGATATATACTATACTTGAGCAAGTCTCAGGGCTCAGGGCGCACCATAAAAGCCGTAGACCTGTGTGATTTGCCGTGACTCATGATTGCCACGCAGTAAAGTAATCCTGTTGGGCCACTTGGCTTTGAGGACCAGCAGCCTAGTCAGGGTCTCCAAGGAATAATATCCTCGGTCCACAAAGTCTCCCATAAATATGTAGTTTGTGTCCGGCACCTGCCCCCCCGTCCGGAAAAGTTCTTCCAAGTCATAATACTGAAAAATAATAATCACCATTAGATTAATAATAAAAAATAACTAACTGGACAATTTATTCAAGGCTGTTTAATGACCATTTAAATTTTTAACATTTTTGACACTTTAAAATACAGGGATTAAGATTAAATGTCATTGCAATATTTGATAACAAAACATTTAACCTATGATGTGGACACACACCTGGCCATGTATATCACCGCACACAGTGACGGGAGACGACACTGGCTGCACATTTCCCTCCTCTAACAGCAAATCACATACCAGACTGCAGAGGAGCTGATGAACACAAAACAAACATTACCAACTTTAGCATAAATGTAATAAGTTTAATTTGTGTAATATATACAATACAAAAAATATGTATAATAGCAAAATTTACAAAAATGATACAGATGTTGAAAAAATAAAGCAATATTGAGAAATCTTTAGCAATAGTATGTTAAGGCAAAATGTTTAGCAATCAAATGATAGGCTTGAGACATCTGATACTAACATTTGATAACATTAATGAGATGAAATTAAAAACTATGAAAATCAATAGCAAAACAATCATATTACATTAAACTTTGTCATAATTTCAATAATTAAAAATTTAAAATTTTATAGTAGTTACATTTAGAGGCTCAATGGTCTCACCTTCAAGTCATTTTCAGGAAGATACTTGCAGTCTTTGGTGATCTCAATCCATTGATCAATATCAGCCATGATTGCAGTATTGAATTAAACAAAATTCCACCACGTCAGGATTTATTACTTTGCATACAACAGTTATATGGACAATTAAACCTGGGACATGAGAAATGCATTAGAAGAGTCACTAATGTTTTGAACTAAGTTGTAAGTTGGTGACCTGATGGTTTGCTACAGGCAGATTCTAAGCAATTCTTTGGGTGAGATAAGCATCTTGATCGTGAAAATTTTCAATCTCAATGTTAAGGGGACCGTCTAACCTAAAATTTTCAATTTTGGCGTTTTCCACTTTTTGGGCTCATCTTAAAGCTCACTTTTCAACGCATTCAACGGTACCAGAATCATCCCTGTGCGTCAAAAAATGATTTCGAAAAAAAAAACTAGGTGGAAAATGAAAAAAGTGATGTTAGAGTCGATAGATATGGTCTTTACGAATCGAATGATATGTGTCTGGATGTTGTAGGACGATATTTGTGGGAGGAGATAGATTTTCTATAGTAACCGTTATTTTTCCGTTTTCTATGAATATCACGTTTTCTATCAATTTTTTCGAAAAATTCATAGAAGTAAAATGTTTTTATTTTTACATTTTACGTTTGAATGTGAAGTTTCATGATGATCGGATAATAACTTTAGGAGTTATAGGCTATCTCCAATTTAGGTTAGACGGTCCCCTTAATCTCTAAAATCTTATTGTCTCCAATCAGAAATATATAGGGTAATGGATTTTATACCTTGTATCTCAATCTCACATTTTTAGAGTCCTTTCTTTTCAAGAAACTTATTAGATATTTGTGGTCTAGTGAGTACACAAGTAAACTAGTATCATGGATACTAAATAAAATCTTTATGCAAACCAAAATCAATTGAAAAAAATGTGTCCTCTATTTACTATTATGAGAAAAATATCAAATAAATTGAAACTATTTATTGCATAAATGATGCACAGATAGGAAAACTGAAACTTTTTGCTTGAATATTGTGGCAGCAAAATAAATTATTTTCATCTAACCTAATCTGAAATTTGTGGCCCAATTTTATACTTGGTAAAATTTCAACTTTATTTTTTTGATAAAGCATCAGATCAACAAAATTTGGAATTTTACACTTTGATCATGTCCCATGAATTCATCTGCCATACATGAAGCCCTACTCACACTCGTTTGCACCTTGGGGTAAACGGAGAAAAATTAGAACCCAGCATAAACTATTACCTGCCACTGAAAACTAGGCTAACATTCATGGCATGAATACACTTTCAACATAAGCTGCAAGAAAATGCTCAATTCAATAATTCAGATAATACCAATCCATTAAAATGAAAAAGCACATTTATTCATAAAGAAAAATTTTATAAACAATAAAAATTATTAAAGAATGAGCAAATATTTCCTGGTAAGGGTAAAATTTTTTCTTTTAAATGATACTATTTACAATTAAGTTCGGCTGACTATTTTGCAGTAACTGTCTTAGAACTATAATAAATGTTGTTTTGCAGACATGCCAAATTTGAAGTGATTTAGCAAGGCTCGTATTGAGCCAGTGTATTTGCCACTTCAAGTCCAGCTGTATTTATATGAGCAGCACAAACAAAAGGCTTGGTTAAAAGTTCAAGTAAATGTCTTTTTATGCAAGAAAATTTTGCAGCCTGAATATTGGTCAAAATTATTTGAATTGAGCCATGAAATTTTGTATGTGGACTTTGATCCAATTTTGTGACTGCATTTTCCATCCATAATGTTATGTTTAATTTTGTTTTAAAGCAGCACAGAAAAATGTACAGAGACTTGTCTTACTAGCCTTTATTAATAATTTTTGTAAAAGACCCAAAAAATGGCATTTTGTTTGATGTTGCATGCATTGGTACTGACTACCCTTCAGACAAAATCTAGCGAGAAAAATATTTACAATCTGAACCGTGACTAGATTGAGCTGTGGTTTCATGGATTTGCGAGACGTGATTCCCTTTCTTTGAGCCATGAATTCCATATCTCGGCCATAATTGGCCATGAAGAGCCATTTACGAGCCACAAAATCATGTACGAAGTCCTATGCGTGGGTTTCCCAAATCTCTCATTTACCTTAGGAACAGCTACACAAAGATTTGTCTTTACTTCACTGGCAACTGATCATGTGATAATGCAGTTCAACCACTCTGACGTGACCGCAACTATGTGATCTTCAACTAAACGTTTTTGAGTCAACTCGTTATCATGACATTGTGCAGGATATTTTGATATTTTGGCAGGAGCATGGAAGTATTGCAGAAGTTGAACACGTTATGAAATGACATGTTTGTGAAGTGCAAACCATGATTTTTTTTCAATCAAACAAAAATACACAACATAAGATCTGCAAGATTTCATACCTATTGAAATTATATGATATTAGATATGCAAAATTCAAGAAAAAAGTAGGACTTTCCCAACTAGGGTTTGATGAGGTAGCCAGGTCAAAGATCTCAGCAACTATTGCAGCTAGAGGCCTGATATCTTGAGAAACTTAATTTAATATTTTTACTATGCTGCAGCTGAAATTGGACACATTATGGATGAAAATTTTTAACCAATTGGCATGGAATGACCAGAGAAAGTCAGTTGCATTCTTGGCAAAAGCATGTATGTCACTTGAGATCTCTAAAAACGGGTGGATTTATTTTCGAAGGATTATCTTTTGCACTTATATACTTGAAATAATCATTTTTTCAAGTTTGATTCTCTTATTTCTCTATAAGCCTAACTGGCTTTCTCCCTAAGAGGTTTGCCAGTCTGCTTTGCTGAATTTGTGAATTTTAATTATTTTTTTTCTTCTGTTATTTATTAATCTCTGTGTATCTGTATCAAAATCTTTATTTTAATTTTATTACTTTTATTTTTTTACTTGAGCAGCCCACTGAGCAAGTAAATTAACTTATCTTTCTTGTCTTGACTGTAAATCTGACTCAGGCATCAATATATCTACTTGGTGAGCTGCGACTGGATTTTTCAAGCCATGGTTCTATAGGTTTGCCAGCCATGATTCCATTTCTTTTAGCCTTGAATTCCATATCTTGGCCATGAAAAGCCAATTACAAGCCACAAACTTGTTTACAAAGTCTCTTGCACGTGTTACCACTTACCCCCAATATCTAATTTTAACCTAAAAGTCAAAAAGCAACAGTAACATTTGCCTATACTTGAGTACCAACTGAACACGTGATGATGCAGTCTGACTGCTCTGACATTACCGCAACTATGGCCATGGTGCAGAGGGTGGATGCAGCGTTGCCAATATATGGGTTTTTAAGCCCTAAGCGTCGCCGGGTAATTTTAAGATGCGTCGCCGGGTAATTTTTAATGAAAAGCCATTTATGCTGAGAAATGAAAAACTATTTACAAGCCACGAACTTATTTACAAGGTTGCATGCACGTGTTGCCCCAAATAACTAATTTTACTCTAAAAACAGTCTGATTGTACAGCAAGTGTCAACTGAACATGTGATAATGCAGTCTGACCACTCTAATGTGACCGCAACTACGTAATCGTAAACTTGATGTTTACATTTTTTTGGTGGGAACTCATCGCAACTGATTTCAGGACAAGCTTCACTGCATACTGATCAATCCAACATACCGGAAACCTTACTTTTTTCAAATAGTTGGCCGAAGACTGACAAATATATTAAATGAAAGAATTTCAATCTAAATGTGTCAGCAAGATCTTCTGAAGGCATAAATTTTGCTACTGAAGCGTCACCAAAGATCTTGCAATATTCATCCACTCTCTCACAGTGGAACTATGGTATATTCATGTTCATGGAAATGTTTTGGGTTGACTTGTTGTTATTACCTTCTGCAGGATATTTTCGCAGGAGCATTGAAGTACTGTGAATTGTGGGAGTTGAAAATTTTGACATGTTTGAAATGACATGTTTGCGAACTGCAAGTGCAAACTGCAATTTTTTCAATCAAACAAAAATACATGACATTAGAGCTGCAAGATTTCATACCCCATACCCAGGATGGTGCTGTTTTCCGCGGATTAATCCGGCGTAAACAAGGCTCCAAGCCCTTCTACTGGCGTACAAAGAGCTAAAATAACGTTATTGGCGCACACCCCTGGAGTACGTCCGCATCTGGCTTGTCTCGACGTACATCTGGCGTCTGCATCTGGGTGATCTGGCTTGTCCCGATGTACTGTACGACCGCATCTGGCTTGTCTTGGCGTACATCCGCATCTGGGTGGCTTGTCCAGACTCCCGGCGTACGTCCTCATCTGGTTTTGAGCATTTTAGTGCATACTAATGCATTTTAAGGCAATTTAGGGCCTTCTAATGCAATCTAGTGCGTTCTATTACGATCTAGTGCGTTCTATTACGATCTTCTAATGCAATCTAGTGCGTTCTATTACGATCTAGTGCATTCTATTACGATCTAGTGCGTTCTATTACGATCTAGTGCGTTCTATTACGATCTAGTGCCTTCTAATGCAATCTAGTGCGTTCTATTACGATCTAGTGCATTCTATTACGATTTAGTGCCTTCTAATGCGATCTAGTGCATTCTATTACGATCTAGTGCATTCTATTACGATCTAGTGCCTTCTAATGCGATCTAGTGTGTTCTATTACGATCTAGTGCATTCTATTACGATCTAGTGTGTTCTATTACGATCTAGTGCATTCTATTACGATCTAGTGCATTCTATTACAATCTAGTGCCCTCTAATGCTATCTAGTGCCTTCTAAAGCAATCTAGTACGTTATAATGTGTTATAATGCATTCTAATAGTTTTTATTGTGTCCTAATGTATTCTCAAGGTTTCTGTTGCGTTATACGTAATGCAGTGTAGTGTGTTTTAACATGCTCTAATGTGTTCTAATGCATCCTAGTGTGTTTTAATGAGTTCAAAGCTGTTCAACATAACACATCATAACATAGCACAGCATAACAACATAGTACCACATTATAACATTGCACAGTATAACAACATAACACATTATAACATTGCACAGTAAAATGACATAACACATCATAACATAGCACAGTATAACAACATAACACATAACATTGCATAGTATAACAACATAACATAACACATCATAACATAGCACAGTATAACAACATACCACATTATAACATTGCACAGTACAACAACATAACACATAATGTAGCACAGTATAACAACATAACACATCATAACATAGCACAGTACAACAACATAGCACAGTATAACAACATATCACAACATTGCACAGTATAACAACATAAAATAACACATCATAACATAGCACAGCATAACAACATACCACATTATAACATTGCACAGTATAACAACATAACACATTATAATATTGCACAGTAAAATGACATAACATATCATAACATAGCACAGTATAACAACATAACACATTAAAACAGTGGTTCCCAAAGTGGGCAATATTGCCCCCCTAGGGGCGATGGAACAATTTTGGGGGGCGGTAAAGAAGAAGAGGGCTTTTGGGGGGCGATAGGGGGGCGGCAGTCCGAAGTCGAAGTCAGAAGTTCGAACGTTTGTTTGACGATTTGTACACAACACGTGCAGAACATGACTCCCAGCGATGGTTTTTCACCGCAGATCTGTTTTTAGCGCATTTACTCATTTATGGAAAAAATGCACTATTGTGCTTGCCATGTCCGTCCGTCTGTCGGCCTGTCTGTCAGTCCATGACTTCACGTTTTCGTCGACCAGGAAATGCGCTCTCTGTCACTCACTGCAGTGAGTACTGAGTTATATTTTTTTAACCTCTCCTGGCTTTACGTCTCCGACAAATTAACGGCCGGACTCGCGGCCGGTCTCACGGCCAATTTCCAAATTCAATGATCAAGGAATACCTCTCAAATTAATAAACTTAATTCGATGAAACTTGGTACACGTATTCATTAGGACCTAACGATAATGTAAAGCTTGTGAAAATTTTTGAATTTTGCCTTCAATTGTTTTTGCCATACTTATATGACATTACGGGCCGAATTCACAGTGATCAAGGAATTTCTTCTGAAATACTGAACAGATTCGGACGAAATTTTGAATTTACAGTCCTAACTACGGAACGGTGATGTTTAGCTCGTGAAAATTTTTTCAATTGTGCCATCGTTCGCGAGTTTCATTCGTGATTTAAACAGCGATACGTGCTTAAATTCGCAGTAATCAAGAAATGTCTTGCAAACTACTGAACAGATTTGAACGAAATTTAATATTTTAATACCTAACCTCAGCATCGGTGATGTTTAGCTCGTTACAACTTTTTTGTTTTACCTTCGTTTGTGAGTTATACGGCTATAAGTAAACGGCTCTTGGTTAAACCAGCTGGTAGAAAAGCCGATCGTTTCTCTTATATCTGTATAACTTGCGAACGAAAGCGAATAAGGAAGTGTGAAATCAAGAATGACGGTAAAATGAAAAAAAATCTCGCAAACGACGGTAAAATAATTTTTTTCAATCTAAAAAACACCATTTGGTAGTTAGGAATGTATATTCAAATTTTGTTCAAATCTGTTTGGTAGTTAAGAAGAAATTCTTTGATCGCTGCGAATTTCGGCCTGTATCGTAATATAACTCACGAATGAAGGTGATATTTAAAAAATTTTTGCAAGCTAAACGTCACCGTTAAGTTCTGATGAATACATGTTCCAAGTTTCATTGAGCTGCGTTCATTAGTTTGGGTGATATTCCTCGATAATTGAATTTGGAGATTGGTCGTGCGACTGGCCACGAGTCTGGCCGTAAATTTGCCCGAGACGTCCAAGGTCTCTGGTGCTGAAACAGTTAAAACAGCTGAAAAACACATTGGTTCACTAAAAGGGGTCCTATTTGTGAAATACACATTTATGTTTAACCTTTATCTTTTAAAATTGCAGCGAACTAAATTTTATAGTAAGAGGCGCATGATTTTATATGTGTCTGTGGGGGGCGCTAGAAATTCACTAGGGAGCCAAAAGGGGCGCCAGCCTGAAAAAGTTTGGGAACCACTGCATTAAAACATTGCACAGTATAACAACATAACACATCACATTATAATGCAACATAATATATTGTATTATATTATGTTCTGTTGTCCTGTGTTCTGTTGTGTTTTAATTTTTTATGTTATGATGTATTCTATTATATTAGGTTGTGTTATAATGTTATCTGATATAGTATCATTTGTTATGTTATGTTGTGTTACAATGTGTTGTATCATGTTTGATTGTGTTATAATTTTTGATGCTATATTATGATGTGCTATAATGTGCTGGGTTGAGTTATGATGTCTTATAATGTGTTTCATTAGGATATGTTGCAGTATAATTTGTTTTGTTGTTCTATGTTAAGTTACAATGTATAGTGTTATATCATGATTAGTTATGTTATAATGTATTGTGTCATGTCATTACAATGTGTCATGCTATGTTATTTATGTTATGTTGTGTTACAGTGCATTGAGTTATGTATTGTTGTTACATTATGTTGTGTTGTAATATGTTGTGCTATGATATTGTTTGTTATAATATGTTATGTTATAATGTGATGTCATGTTAGGGTGTGTTATAATGTGTTGTATAGTGATATGTTGTGATGAGTGCAGTGCTGTTGTGCAGTGATATTTTGTGTTGCAATGTGTTGTGTTGTTAATACCATATTGTTAGTGTTACCATATTTTGTGTTATTCGCTTGTGTTGATCATTAAGCATCGGCCACTTTGATTGCAGAGAGCGCGCATCAGTGTTGATCATTGGGCATCAGCTAAACTGACCGTAAATTGCGTGCGCTTGTGTCGATCATTAGGCATCTTCCACTTTGACTGCAAGGAGCGCGCATCAGTATTGATCATTGGGCATCGGCTAAACCGATTGTAAATCGCGTGCGCTTGTGTCGATCATTAGGCATCAGCCACTTTGATTGCAAAGAGCATGCATCAGTGTTGATCATTGGGCATCGGCTAAACCAATCGTAAATCGCGTGCGCTTGTGTCGATCATTAGGCATTGGCCACTTTGATCGCAAAGAGCGCGCATCAGTGTTGATCATTGGGCATCAGCTATATAGATCGTAAAGCACGTGTGTTTGTGACAATTGCCAGACATCAATCGTAAAGTACGTGTGCCTGTGTTGATCATGCAGCATTGGCGAGGGTTACACTTCCGTTTTTAGCAAGCATATTGGCAACTTTCTTCCCTGGCATACTGGCGTACATCCCAAAATGAACCTCCGGCGTACATGCTGCACCTTCCTGACCATGGTTCATACCTACTGAAATCATATGACTTTAGAGCCACAATAATTCAGAAAAAGTAAAACTTTTCCAGCCCTGCTGTGGCCTGTGACTGATGACTGAAACTGACAGGTCATCTTTGAGTTCTTTCTTCACTTGAAGTTGAAGAAGCTCTGATGGTCTTCAGGATGCATGTATGACTTGTATACTATGTCTATAGGATTTCAAATCGATGCATGCATTCAAATTCAAATTAGGCCCACCCACGCGGGTCACGCCCCATGGCCAGTGTAGCTGTCAGCTCACCTTTCTTCAGAAGTGTGAAAGCTTTAGCCGGTGAAGGTGTGTTTTATGATCGGTCCGTAAAGAAGCGTTGATCAACAACGTTCAAATGACATAAGACCAGGTTCTTTTGAATAACCTATAGAATTGCAGTAGGTTAGTAGGTTAGTAGGTTAGTTAGTAGTAGTTTGAATAACCTATAGAATTGCAACAACAGTAATCATGGTGGCAAATTAGGGATTTTTTAGAATCAAGTTCATTTCTAATTTCCTTATCTATTCTATATTTTACCCAATTTCTTATATATGTTAATGCTGGCCTGGAATCCATGATACTATCCTGGTCTAATTATAGGAGTGAGTGAGGCTGAGGTGGGATTCCTGGAAATGCACAGAAACATTGCTCTGAGTCCTCTGACCCCATTCAGTTTTCACTTTTTCAGCCCCTACAGGCAGCACTGTTGATCGGAGTGGGGGGTAGGAATCGGCCTGAACCAACCATGAGGACCGGGGGTGGTGGCCATTCTGTCCCTCAGGGATGTAGTGGCTTTAACAGTTGACTTTTCAACTAGTAAAGCAAAAAAATATAACAACACTTATTCAAGTCATGAACTAGGGTAAACGCGGTATATTCCGACACATTAAGGACGCATCGAGAAATGAAAAACTATACAAAAATGTATGTGTTACGTAAGTTCTGTTGCCTTCACATGACTCTCAAAACACTTCACTATGCGTCAGCACTCAGCAACGATGAAACGTCACAAAATGTTGCCATATTTATTAAAAAGCCTTTAGAATGGAAACCTACCAAATCCCTATATTCCGTCACTTTGTGTGGCAACAGTCTCTTATACACATCTAGATGTGTATAAGAGACAGGTGGACACCCGGAGCCCTAAGATGGAACACAAAAACATACTCATGACGGGCCCATTGTCCCGGTGGCGGGGGCGGGCAAACCGTCAAAAAGCCCAGCGGTTCGGGGCTATCAAGCGAGTGGCCTGAGCCAGGCCTCNGTGCTGAACTGTCTCTTATACACATCTAGATGTGTATAAGAGACAGGTTTAAGGGTAAAATTAGAGATTTGGGGTAACACGTGCATAAACTTTGTAAATAAATTTGCATTCGCACCTCGTAAATGACTTTTCATGGCCGAGATATGGAATTCACGGCTCGGTGAAATAGAATCACGGCTTGTAGAAATGGAATCACGGCTGGCAAATCCATAAAACCACTGCTCGCAAAATTCAGTCGCGGCTCGCCAAGTAGATATATTCCATACTAGGGCTAATGGCTATTAATAATTCATGTTTTGTATTATTTTGGTAGAACAACCGACACAGCTCGGAACGAGCGAGTTAATTGATACCAGCGAGTTAGTAATTGCTCAGCTGCAAGTCCTGCAACTGCGAACTCAGAACTGCCAACTTGCAAGCCAGTGAAGTGAAGCCAGTCACGCCACCATCCCACCAATACAATAGCCCTGATTCTTATTTAAAACCGCCCAACAGATCTGTCCCATCACTCCCATGCCGCTTAGCCCCATCACAGTTTCCAATACGGTAGTGGTGGTTTGTAGGTGAACTGGTGAAGAAGAAGTCACAATTTTCGATAAGAAACTCCCTACGCCTGTACGCCACAGCTCTGTTGGTACACAGTCAGTGCTCCGACCCCTCCGCTTTACATGCAGTTCGCGGATGTGTTATCCTAGCGTGACTACCTATGCGCCTACCCCATGGTTGAACCATGGCTTACCCTGTCTCCCTGACTTTCTGCGCCGCGTGGCGATGGCTTTTCACAAATTCATTGTAATGCCTCAGCTGCCTGCCAGACACGATGGAAAGAGGGTATTCATGAGTAGCTCTTTTAGATAATCCTATTCTGATAATAGTTAGGCAAATTATGTTTATGAAAACTCATCCGTTCGATTGTTAATTTTGCTCCTCGCGAGTTTATTAGGCCAGAAAATTATTATTCTTTATTTACTTGACAATATATTAAAACATAGATCGTTTTAATCGTTCAAGGTCTCGATCTGTTGCGAGTATTTAAGATATTTTTCATTTGTAATCTCTACATATTATATCTCAATCATCAATGTCATTTTGGCTGTTGCTTTACAACTCAACTGCTCAAAGAAAAAGATCTGATCAAAAGGCCAGTCTAGTCAAGAAAAAAAGTACAAGAATCGGCGACAGGCCTATCCAGGCCTATTCTTTAAATGCTGAAGATACTATACTTTACTATACTAAAATAATTATTCCAATTGGCTCCCATTAGATAAATGTATGACAATTAAGTTTGATTAAATTTGAGCATAGCAATTAAAAATATATATATTAAATGGATGAAATCATATATGAAATTAATGAATTTGAAAGCATCATCCGTTTGTTTTTTTTACCTGCAACTGCATATTCGCTGTTTTCTTCTATTCTATTCTAAACTAATGGTTTTAGAATATAATATAATAGAAGAATAGAATAGAAGCGTCAGTACTGAAGAAATAGGCCCATGGCCAGTTGCTGATTCTTGTACTTTTCGTGACTTGATTCCGCATGGGACCCGGCCTTTTGAACCCGATCTTTCCATAACCGACGATTGATTGAGATTGCTGCTGGACTTATGCAAAGCCCGTAAGGTGCTAGGCATTTCAAGACTGAAATGCCTAGTTACATAGGCCCAGTGGTTATAGTTCAGAGTACCAGGATTGGCCCAGAGAGGCGCGGGTTCGGGTTCGATCCCAGCTCTGTGCGCCACTTTCTCGTCAGAATCGGCAAGGAGGCCGGGCGGTTAAGCAAAGCAGAATTGAAGCAGTGAGTTGCGAGTTCGAGATCGCAAAATGCTGTGAATGTTCTGAGATGTTAAGAATCGGCGACAGGCCTACGGCCTAATAAACGCTGAAACCGCTATATTATATTATATATGTTCCTGCATAGCTTCGTCTAGTCTGTTCTTGAAGGCGTTCAAACCCGGAGCGTCAACGATGCTATTAGGGAGGTTGTTCCACATGTCGGCGACTCGAAGCGAGAAGAAATGTTGTCTAATGGATGTGTCACAACGCAGTTTTTTAGTTTATAGCCGTAGCCCCTGGTGTTGGTTCTTGTTTCAAATTCTAGTAATCCTTCTGGGACCTTGTATAAACCGTGAGTATATGTCCGAGAGTAGGTCGTGGAAACAAGTTCTCATGTGTTTACCAACAGACCTAGTTAGCAATTAAGTCCACAGTGTCACTGAGACCTTGCCATACAGCATATGTGTCACAAAGACATGTGTTAGATCACACGATCAAGACTTTAGCGAAGCTTATATAAGGTCTAGCAAAGCTTAAGGAAGCCCCCTAGTAGTTGATAAGCGCTCCGCGATGCAGCGTGTAGCTTGAGTTCTCCGACCTCACGGTCGAAGCCGTAGCTTAGAACTCTGCATCGTAACTCTGGATTGCCACCCCGTATAGAAGGTACGTTATCTGGTGGACTGATGTGTCTTACTTATCCCTCACTGCTTTAGTCGAAGAACCCGATCCTCAGGTAGAACTTAATATAATAAGTTCAATGTCATGAGTGCAACCTCGGACATATACTTGTATACTTCAATGAGGTCACCACACAGACGTCGATAACAGAGGCTTGGAAGCTTCATATTCTTTAACCTTTCTTCATGAGGCTTGCCTTTTAATCCCAGAATTATCCGTGTTGCACGTCTTTAATGCTTTTCCGACGTTTAATGGGTTTGACCGACGTTTCAATACTTCCCATCTTCTGTGCCCTCACATTCCTCATTGGGTCAAGTTTCTCTCAGATCTCGCCGTTGACGCTCGCCCTTGGGAGCCCTTCCGAGTAGCCTTATGAGGATACGCCGAAGCAACGACAGGTACTGGCGCCCCTGCAATCTAGCGTTGAAGAAATTCGGGGTCCGGACGTGAACTGTAGAAGTGACCTACAGGTGAAGACACGAGGTTTCTACACAATACTTTAAATACAATATTACATAGGCATTTTTTTGGTGAAATATGCATTTGGTCTAGTGCGCTGGAAAATAGTTATATTCTTCGATTTGTTTAGCTTCATGAATCCTCACATTGTTTTATTATTATGGGAGTCTAGTAGCTATTTCAAACTATCGTCAGTCTTGAAGAGATCCGGTCAAATAACACGATTTTAGATCTTCGGTGAACAAGTCACGAAAAGTTCAAGAATCGGCCTCCGGCCACATTAGGCCTACTTTTCAGCTCCGACATCACTGTGTTATGTTATCTTATGTATTCGAAATCGTGTGGCAATAATATAATGCAGCACATGAGCCTTGAGTGGTCACGTGGCCCAATTAAAAGTCCGATGATATTTATAAGTAATTGGAGGTCAATTTACTATTCACCAAGCGAGGAACAATAGTCATTCTCGCTATAAAATATAATAATCAAATTTTATTAAATTAAATTTGACCCCATTTTAGGAATTTGGAAGAAACGTCAATTTTCTTTATTGGCATAATTTACCAGTGAAATGCCAAGCATTCTTACTTTCTCAACGATTATATTGACATTGTCAAAATTTGTTAGCTAAGGCTCTTCTTATCTTAAATTGGATTATTTTAAGAGCGAATGACTTTTTAGATGTGGTGTAGTCGGTAATAATTATTCACAATTATCACTGATCGCTTTAGCTGTAATCAGTGCTTATAGTGAAAGTTATAACGTATCTATTTCTCACAGCTTATTTCATACTAATAGTAATACTGAATATGTTAGTTTTGCAAGCGTGCGCTGAAATAGTGTTGCATCTTTTTGGACGAGCGCCGGCATACAGCACTCCCTCATCATGACCGCAACACAGTGAACCTTATAACGCTCAGCCAGTCTTGACGCTCTCCGCTACTCGCTGTGCTCAGCCAGTTGCACGGCTCATGCGACGTCAGGCCTGGTGGTGTCAGGCAAGTGGTATGCAACTCCCAGGAGGAGCTAGTACGATTGGTTGCAGTACGTAGTGGTCTGAGTACAATTCGACGGGAGGCCAGGGTGTGAAGTGATGCTTCAAAGCCTGACGGCAGGTTCTCTGTCCGGCTGATTGGTAGCCTTACGTAACAATGATAGGCGATGAACGTGGGGCTGAGTGGTATTAAAAATTGGTTGTGCTCGGCTGCGCATCTGAATACTACTATACTGATTTAATAAAGGTCAGACAGTCTGACTTGGAACGAGGAAATGATTGTTGGGAGTATCGTCTGAAACCGATGTCAGTGTTACCTAAATAAGTGTTTAGATTTCTTAGAAAAAATAACCGAGATGTAGTGATGATAGCGTATACAGCGCACACGATTTTGCAATTCTTTACTATGACGATAATGTTGTAAGGATGCTGTTCATCTATTATGTATTTCTAATTGTTCAGTCCGCAGGAACGTCGAGTCCGGCAGTCCGCATGTTATTCCGGATGAATATCTGTGATCTGTGCTAAGTGCTAACTACCGCCACCTGTGGCAGTACCCTCGGACCTCGGTGGCGCTCGCACACTCACAGTGGCAGAAAACTGACAGATTCAGATTTAGGAACATAGGAAAAACTACGTTAGCTTTGTTGACAGTCAATTTTATATCGGAGTATTTTACAAAATGTCTTTAATTGGGCTAAGTTGTAGAATATTTCAAATCGGTAAACAAAGTAAGGTATGTAGATTAGAGAGCTTTTAGTTGTACCTAGCCTATATATAGTATAATAGTTATCATTGTTGACTAACGTTATTGAAATCAGTTTATATACAGAAAAAATGGGAGTTGAACTGTAAGTTCTAATGCCATTCTGGTTAACACAGTTAGCTACTGTACCATCACTACCATCTCATCAAATTTGCTGGCCCTTTTTTCCATGGTCAGGAAGATGTGCCAGGTGCGCGGAAATTTATTTTGTCATTTTAACAACCTGCGCGGTGTGCCGTAGCCTAGTATGCCAGTAAAAAAATGCGCCATACTTTTAGAAGGCTAGAATAGTTTAAGTATGGACGCGCGGCCTAGTCTGGAAAAGTCCTATTTTTGTCTGAAATATTGCGGCTCTAATATCATATAATTTCAGTAGGTATGAAATCTCGCGGCTCGAATGTCATAAATTTTTGTTTGATTAAAAAATCGCGGTTTGCACTTCGCAAACATGTCATTTCATAAAATTTTCAACTTCCGCAATCCGCATTGCTTTACCG